>NC_069499.1:232478754-232682874 GCF_027579735.1 Bombina bombina
ACGAGGCTTCTGTTGATCAGATATGTAAGGCAGCGACTTGGTCTTCACTGCACACTTTTACCAAATTTTACAAATTTGATACTTTTGCTTCTTCTGAGGCTATTTTTGGGAGAAAGGTTTTGCAAGCCGTGGTGCCTTCCATCTAGGTGACCTGATTTGCTCCCTCCCATCATCCGTGTCCTAAAGCTTTGGTATTGGTTCCCACAAGTAAGGATGACGCCGTGGACCGGACACACCTATGTTGGAGAAAACAGAATTTATGTTTAACTGATAAATTACTTTCTCCAACGGTGTGTCCGGTCCACGGCCCGCCCTGGTTTTTTAATCAGGTCTGATATTTTATTTTCTTTAACTACAGTCACCACGGTATCATATGATTTCTCCTATGCAAATATTCCTCCTTTACGTCGGTCGAATGACTGGGGAAGGCGGAGCCTAGGAGGGATCATGTGACCAGCTTTGCTGGGCTCTTTGCCATTTCCTGTTGGGGAAGAGAATATCCCACAAGTAAGGATGACGCCGTGGACCGGACACACCGTTGGAGAAAGTAATTTATCAGGTAAACATAAATTCTGTTTTCTAGAGTTAAGGTGTAAAGTCTGGGTTTTTCCTTAAGATTTGACCTTTAATAAATTTTAAGGGGTGGCAGCATCTGAGCTATAGGATTGTTGGTTTAGTGTGGGTGACATTAAAAGGGAGTTTAGGGCATTTCTCTTACGTCTCGTACAGACTAGGGAGTGGGATTAACTCTTGCACCCACTAAACTGAATCACAAGCTTGCCTGGTGTGGCTAGATTGTGACCTGTTGGTGACAGAAAAGGGGGCTGAAAACCCTTTCTGTGCCAAATAAGTGACTGGCGCAGGGTTGGATAACCTTGGGTCGTCACAGTATATCTCTCCATCTCTCTCAAAAATTATTTTGGGTAAAAAAGGTTTTTTAATTAATTTCAAGCCACCTTAATCTGTAGGCTATGGGTTGAAAATGATTTCCCTAAACATTTCAAATATACAAAAAGGCAGCAGCATTGTAGAAAATATACTGTTTTATTGACACCAAAGTAAAAGACACAACATTTCTGGTGTTACCCTTAAAGGGACATGAAACCCCCCAAAAAATTTTCATGATTCAGAGAATACAATTTTAAACAACTTTCCAATGTACTTCTATTATCTACTTTGCTTTGTTCTCTTGGTATCTGCTGGTGAAAAGCATACCTAGAAAGACTCAGGGGCTGGGAGCTAGCTGCTGTATGGTGGATGGACAAACCTACCTCTTATCATTGCCTTTTTGATGTGGTCTGCTTGCTCCCAGTAGTTCATTGCTCCTTTAAAAAATATATACCAAGAGAATTAAGTAAAATTGATAATATAACTATATTGGAAAGTTGTTTAAAATTGTATGCTCTGTCTGAATAAGGAAATAAGTTTTGGGTTTAATTTCCCTTTAATTATGTGGACACAATGTGTACAGCAATCACTGCAATTTATACACAAGTGAAGTTAACCCTTCATTATCTCCTACCAGTTCTCTAGCTCCACCTAGTGGAGTCATATCTATAATACAACAACCTAACTTATTACAATAAAATACATCTGATACAAAACATGCAGAAAAGCAACAGAATCACAGATATTAAATCTACACTAAAGTTCATAAAAAATAGACCCAATCAATGTACCTATTTAGACCCTTCGGCTGCAGGGTACCTCATTTTAAAGTTCCAGAATGCCTCCCTCTTCTTTAATAGGGATTGTATATCACCACCTCTCCTAGGCCTCTTTACTGGTCCTATTATTTGAAATTGCAGCTGTGATATTTGATGCCTTGCCTTAGGGCTGTGCAATTTACTGCAGATGCGGTTTTAAACCGCGATTAACCTCCGTGATTTAAAAACCGCTAGAGTCCGTGTTTTTTTTAGATAAAAAAATATTAGTCTGATCGTCATGAAAATGGAGTCCTCCAGGGTTCCATTGTATGAGGGAGGATGAGAGGCGGACCCGTGGGCGGCCGTGATTGGACCTGAGCAGTGGTGTGGCGGTGGCCAGCTAATTTCCTTCCAATTAGTTGCGTGTGTGTTGAGTTCACTTGTTTGTATAATGTACTCTAACTATAACTGTTCTTAGTGTTCTGTAATACAGCTATAGCTGTAAAAGTTAAAGGATTACTTTCTGTTATAATTTTTAAGCTAAACAACTAACATATTAAAGTTAATAAACATTAATTAAAACCTACTGGCCTATATTTTCTCCAAAACAAAGTTTCGTAACGTTCTAAAAGTTATATCTTTTATTCGCCGATGATGTCTCGTTATCCTGCCCACTATTTTCAGCACTGTGTGTTCAAAATACTTAAACCAATAACTTTGTGTTTAAAGTGCCATTTTGAAACCTAGGTATTGTAAACGGGTTGGTACAGAGCAAAGGATACCTACGGAGTGGGTTTGGAAAACAATTAAATTTGCAGACAAGATTTCTGATATACGGTAGAGATATGTTAATGAAATGCTATTGATAAAAAGCGTATTTGGGGTAGTTAGTTAGTAACAGGCATAGAAAATATTTACTTACAGTGGCCCTTTAATGTGATGTGACAGGCTGCAGGATGTCAGGATTGACCTTGTCAATGCCACATCCCCCATGTTTTCCAGGACAGTCACTCAGCTAAATGACCAACACATGCAGCAGTGTTCATTGTACTACCTTTACTGCAATTTGGAACACAAATCATACTGCTGGACACTCTGCACTTTTCAGGTTTCTCCATGCACACTGCTTCATATGTTACTCGTACCACAGCTAGACTGACTGCCCAAGAAAACATGGACAATGTGGTAAGAAGAACTGTCCAGCTAATTTCATTTAAATTAGCTGCGTGTGTGTTGAGTTCACTTGTTTGTATTATGTTCTCTAACTATAACTGTTCCACTTCTTAGTGTTTTGTTATGTACTACAGAATAGCTGTGACTGTGTACTGTACACATTAAGATTCTGTAATGTTAAATACATTTTTAAATGAAAATTTAAGGTGTTTTAGTAGTTTTTAATAAAATCAAAAGTTTAATCACAAACCGTGTTTTTTGAGTCGAAAACCGTTTTTCTTTCATGTAATTAGCAAGAGTCCATGAGCTAGTGACGTATGGGATATACATTCCTACCAGGAGGGGCAAAGTTTCCCAAACCTCAAAATGCCTATAAATACACCCCTCACCACACCCACAAATCAGTTTTACAAACTTTGCCTCCTATGGAGGTGGTGAAGTAAGTTTGTGCTAGATTCTACGTTGATATGTGCTCCGCAGCAGGTTGGAGCCCGGTTTTCCTCTCAGCATGCAGTGAATGTCAGAGGGATGTGAGGAGAGTATTGCCTATTTGAATTCAATGATCTCCTTCTACGGGGTCTATTTCATAGGTTCTCTGTTATCGGTCGTAGAGATTCATCTCTTACCTCCCTTTTCAGATCGACGATATACTCTTAAATATACCATTACCTCTACTGATTCTCGTTTCAGTACTGGTTTGGCTTTCTACTACATGTAGATGAGTGTCCTGGGGTAAGTAAGTCTTATTTTCTGTGACACTCTAAGCTATGGTTGGGCACTTTTATATAAAGTTCTAAATATATGTATTCAAACATTTATTTGCCTTGACTCAGAATGTTCAACTTTCCTTATTTTCAGACAGTCAGTTTCATATTTGGGATAATGCATATGAATAAATCAATTTTTTTCTTACCTTAAAATTTGACTTTTCTCTTGTTAAAGGGATACTAACCTCAAATTTTTTCTTTCACGATTCAGATAGAGCATGCAATTTTAAGCAACTTTCTAATTTACTCCTATCATCAATTTTTCTTTGTTCTCATGTTATCTTGATTTGAAAAAGCAGTAATAAAAGGTTAGGAGACGGCCCATTTTTAGTTCAGCACCTCGGTAGCGCTTGCTGATTGGTTTGCTACATTTAGCCACAAATCAGCAAGTGCTACCCAGGTGCTGAACAAAAAATGGTCCGGCTCTAAAGTTTACAGTACTGCTTTTTCAAATCAAGATAACACGAGAACAAAGAAAAATTGATAATAGGAGTAAATTAGAAAGGTGCTTCAAATCTCTATCTGAATCATGAAAGAAAAAAATTGAGTTTAGTATCCCTTTAAGTGTAGTCAGTCCACGGGTCATCCATTACTTATGGAATATATCTCTACCTAACAGGAAGCTGCAAGAGGATCACCCAAGCAGAGCTGCTATATAGCTCCTCCCCTCACATGTCATATTCAGTCATTCTCTTGCAGCCTAACTAAAGATAGGTCGCTGTGAGAGGTCTGTGGTGTTTTTTAACTTAGTTTATTTCTTCAATCAAAAGTTTGTTATTTTAAATGGCACCGGAGTGTGCTGTTTGTTCTCAGGCAGCATTAGAAGAAGAATCTGCCTGCGTTTTCTATGATCTTAGCAGACGTAACTAAGATCCACTGGCTGTTCTCATCTGAGGAGTGAGGTAACTTCAGAAAAGGGGAATAGCATGCAGGGCCCCCCTGCAAACGAGGTATGTGCAGTAAATTATTTTTCTGAGGAATGGAATTGACTGAGAAAATACTGCTGATACCAATGTAACGTAAGTTCATCCTTAAATGCAGTGATAGCGACTGGTATTAGGCTGATGAGTGTGTGTACACTGAATGTATTTTTCTAAGGAATGGAATTGACTCTGAAAATACTGTTAATACTGAAATAATGTATGAGCCTTAACTGCAGTAAAAGCGACTGGTAGCAGGCTTATTAATAACACTTCATAACTTTTAAAATGTATGTTCAAAACGTTTAATGGCATGTTAATCGTTTTTTTTTGTGAGGTACTTGGTGATAAAACTTATTGGGGCATGATTTTTACCACATGGCCATCTTTGTTTTCTGCATAGAAACAGTTATCTGAGCTTCCCCACTGTTGTAATATGAGTGGGAGGGGCCTATTTTAGCGCTTTTTTGCGCAGTAAAAATTCAGTCACAATCTGTCTACTTCATCCTCCATGATCCAGATTGTCTCTAGAGAGCTCAGGGGTCTTCAAAATTCATTTTGAGGGAGGTAATCAGTCACAGAAGACCTGTGACAGTGTGTTTTGACTGTGTTAAAAACGTTAATTATTAAATTGTTATCCGTTTTTGGGTATTAAGCGGTTAATCATCCATTTGCTGGTGGGTGCAATCCTTTGCTAACTTAATACATTTACTGTGAAAAATTGGTTGCTATAACTATTTTGGTTCATTGTTATTTCAACTGTGACAGCTTTTTGTGCTTCTTAAAGGCACAGTAGCGGTTTTTATGTTGCTTGTAAATTTATTTAGAAAAGTATTTCCAAGCTTGCTAGTCTCATTGCTAGTCTGTTTAAACATGTCTAAACATAGTGAACAAAGAGATTCATCTGAGTCAAAGGCCAATGTGGAGCCCAATAGAAATTTGTGTACTAATTGCATTGATGTTACTTTAAATAAAAGTCAATCTTTACATGTAAAGAAATTATCACCAGACAACGAGGGGGAAGTTATGCCGACTAACTCTCCTCACGTGTCAGTACCTTCGCCTCCCGCTCAGGAGGTGCGTGATTTTGTGGCGCCAAGTACATCAGGGAGGCCCTTACAAATCACTTTGCAAGACATGGCTACTGTTATGACAGAAGTATTATCTAAATTGCCAGAATTAAGAGGCAAGCGCGATAGCTCTGGGTTAAGGACAGAGCGCGCGGATGAGGTGAGAGCCATGTCAGATACTGCGTCACAGTTTGCAGAACATGAAGACGGAGAGCTTCATTCTGTGGGTGACAGATCTGATCCAGGGAGACTGGATTCAGAGATTTCTAATTTTAAATTTAAGCTTGAGAACCTCCGCATATTGCTAGGGGAGGTATTAGCGGCTCTGAATGATTGTAACACGGTTGCAATTCCAGAAAAATTATGTAGGTTGGATAGATACTATGCGGTACCGGTGTGTACTGACGTGTTTCCTATACCTAAAAGGCTTACAGAGATTATTAGCAAGGAGTGGGATAGACCTGGTGTGCCTTTTTCCCCTCCTCCCATATTTAGGAAAATGTTTCCTATAGACGCCACCACTTGAGACTTATGGCAGACGGTCCCTAAGGTGGAGGGAGCAGTTTCTACTTTAGCTAAGCGTACCACTATCCCGGTGGAGGATAGTTGTGCCTTTTCAGATCCAATGGATAAAAAATTAGAAGGTTACCTTAAGAAAATGTTTGTTCAACAAGGTTTTATCTTACAGCCCCTTGCATGCATTGCGCCTGTCACTGCTGCGGCGGCATTCTGGTTTGAGTCTCTGGAAGACGCCATTCGCACAGCTCCATTGGATGAAATTATGAACAAGCTTAAAGCACTTAAGCTAGCTAACACATTTGTTTCTGATGCCGTCGTACATTTAACCAAACTTACGGCTAAGAACTCCGGATTCGCCATCCAAGCGCGCAGAGCGCTATAGCTTAAATCCTGGTCAGCTGACTTGACTTCTAAATCTAAATTGCTTAATATTCCTTTCAAAGGGCAGACCTTATTCGGGCCCGGCTTGAAAGAAATTATAGCTGACATTACGGGAGGTAAGGGCCATGCTCTACCTCAGGACAGGGCCAAATCAAAGGCCAAACAGTCTAATTTTTGTGCCTTTCGTAACTTCAAGGCAGGAGCAGCATCAACTTCCTCTGCTCCAAAACAGGAAGGAGCTGTTGCTCGTTCCAGACAGGGCTGGAAAGTTAACCAGTCCTGGAACAAGGGCAAGCAGGCCAAGAAACCTGCTGCTGCCCCCAAGACAGCATGAAGAGAGGGCCCCCTATCCGGAACGGGATCTAGTGGGGGGCAGACTTTCTCTCTTCGCCCAGGCTTGGGCAAGAGATGTCCAGGATCCCTGGGCGTTGGAGATCATATCTCAGGGATATCTCCTGGACTTCAAAACTTCTCCTCCACGAGGGAGATTTCATCTTTCAAGGTTATCAGCAAACCAAATAAAGAAAGAGGCGTTTCTACGCTGTGTACAAGACCTCTTACTAATGGGGGTGATCCACCCAGTTCCGCGGACGGAACACGGGCAAGGATTCTATTCAAATCTATTTGTGGTTCCCAAGAAAGAGGGAACCTTCAGACCAATCTTGGACTTAAAAATCCTAAACAAATTTCTAAGAGTTCCATCATTCAAAATGGAAACTATTCGAACCATCCTTCCCATGATCCAAGAGGGTCAGTACATGACCACAGTGGACTTAAAGGATGCCTACCTTCACATACCGATTCACAAGGATCATTATCGGTACCTAAGATTTGCTTTCCTAGACAGGCATTACCAGTTTGTAGCTCTTCCCTTCGGATTAGCTACGGCTCCAAGAATCTTTACAAAAGTTCTGGGCTCACTTCTGGCGGTACTAAGACCGCGAGGCATAGCGGTGACTCCGTACCTAGACGACATTCTGATACAAGCGTCAAGTTTTCAAACTGCCAAGTCTCATACAGAGATAGTTCTGGCATTTCTGAGGTCGCATGGGTGGAAGGTGAACGTGGAAAAGAGTTCTCTATTACCACTTACAAGGGTTCCCTTTCTAGGGACTCTTATAGATTCTGTAGAGATGAAAATTTACCTGACGGAGGCCAGGTTATCAAAACTTCTAAATGCCTGCCGTGTCCTTCATTCCATTCCACACCCGTCAGTAGCTCAGTGCATGGAAGTAATCGGCTTAATGGTAGCGGCAATGGACATAGTACCATTTGCGTGCCTGCATCTCAGACTGCTGCAATTGTGCATGCTAAGTCAGTGGAATGGGGATTACTCAGATTTGTCCCCCCTGCTAAATCTGGATCAAGAGACCAGAGATTCTCTTCTATGGTGGCTTTCTCGGCCACATCTGTCCAAGGGGATGACCTTTCGCAGGCCAGATTGGACGATTGTAACAACAGACGCCAGCCTTCTAGGCTGGGGCGCAGTCTGGAACTCCCTGAAGGCTCAGGGACTATGGACTCAGGAGGAGAAACTCCTCCCAATAAATATTCTGGAATTAAGAGCAATATTCAATGCTCTCCTAGCTTGGCCTCAGTTAGCAACTCTGAGGTTCATCAGATTTCAGTTGGACAACATCACGACTGTGGCTTATATCAACCATCAAGGGGGAACCAGAAGTTCCCTAGCGATGTTGGAAGTCTCAAAGATAATTCGCTGGGCAGAGTCTCACTCTTGCCACCTGTCAGCGATTTACATCCCAGGCGTAGAGAACTGGGAGGCGGATTTTCTAAGTCGCCAGACTTTTCATCCGGAGGTCTTTGCTCAACTGATTCATCGTTGGGGCAAACCAGATCTGGATCTCATGGCGTCTCGCCAGAACGCCAAGCTTCCTTGTTACGGATCCAGGTCCAGGGACCCGGGAGCGGTGCTGATAGATGCTCTGACAGCCCCTTGGGTCTTCAACATGGCTTATGTGTTTCCACCATTTCCGATGCTTCCTCGTTTGATTGCCAAGATCAAACAGGAGAGAGCTTCGGTGATTCTGATAGCGCCTGCGTGGCCACGCAGGACCTGGTATGCAGACGTAGTGGACATGTCGTCCTGCCCACGTGGTCTCTGCCTCTGAGACAGGACCTTCTAATTCAGGGTCCTTTCAACCATCCAAATCTAATTTCTCTGAGGCTGACTGCATGGAGATTGAACGCTTGATTCTATCAAAGCGTGGCTTCTCGGAGTCGGTTATTGATACCTTAATACAGGCTAGGAAGCCTGTTACCAGAAGAATTTACCATAAGATATGGCGTAAATATTTATATTGGTGCGAATCCAAGAGTTACTCATGGAGTAAGGTTAGGATTCCTAGGATATTGTCTTTTCTACAAGAGGGTTTAGAAAAGGGCTTATCTGCTAGTTCGTTAAAGGGACAGATTTCTGCTCTGTCTATTCTTCTACACAAACATTTGGCAGAAGTTCCAGACGTTCAGGCTTTTTGTCAGGCTTTAGCTAGGATTAAGCCTGTGTTTAAGACTGTTGCTCCGCCGTGGAGCTTAAACTTAGTTCTTAACGTTCTTCAAGGCGTTCCATTTGAACCCCTTCATTCCATTGATATCAAGCTGTTTGTTAGGAATTTTCCCAGGGCAATATTTGGAAGATGAGTCTTGGAGGAAAACAGTGACCTTCTCGGACGTCCGGGAAACAATTACCAAAATAACACACACAGGCAGGTTATCATTAGCAAATGTTCCGTTTATTCTGGGGCCAAAAGCACAATATATAGACATTGATGCACGTAGGCATCTGATACGTAACATCATCTTATTGGCTAAGCAAAATACAGTAATATCCTTCCTAATAGCCTTATTTGGCGTACAGCATAACATATCATAATAGAAAATAATATCTGAAAAAGTACAGACACAAAAAATGTATATTTTGCAGCTACAGGAAATAATGTAGGTGGGTACTGATCTGTGACATTTGCGGTTTTAGCTTACAAGAAACACCTGGGTTTGTTTGGCTTTGTAAAAAAAGTACCTTAGTTTCCTGTTGAGAGACACAGACAGATCAGTAACTGAAATTTGCAAATGTAACTGATATTACAAGTGTCTTAGAAGAAATGATATTACGAATGGAGTGCAGTGAAAATGATATTACGAATGGAGTGCAGTGAAAATACATCAGTGCATAACATTATAGATAATGTAAAATAAGTACATAGGTAAAGTGTGCAACACAAATAATTGATGTTCCCTGACACTGTTATCCTGGAAGGTTTTGTTTTTGATGGCTATTTCCTCGGCTCGAAGAGTCTCTGAGTTATCTGCCTTACATTGTGATTCTTCTTATCTGATTTTTCATTCAGACAAGGTAGTTCTGCGTACTATACCTGGGTTCTTACCTAAGGTAGTTACTAACAGGAATATCAATCAAGAGATTGTTGTTCCATCACTGTGTCCTAACCCTTCTTCAAAGAAGGAACGACTTTTGCACAATCTGGACGTAGTCCGTGTCCTGAAGTTCTATTTGCAGGCAACTAAAGATTTTCGTCAAACTTCTTCCCTGTTTGTCGTTTACTCTGGACAGAGAAGAGGTCAAAAGGCTTCGGCTACCTCTCTCTTTTTGGCTTCGTAGCATAATACGTTTAGCCTATGAGACTGCTGGACAGCAGCCTCCTGGAAGGATTACAGCTCATTCTACTAGAGCTGTGGCTTCCACCTGGGCCTTTAAAAATGAGGCCTCTGTTGAACAGATTTGCAAGGCTGCAACTTGGTCTTCACTTCACACTTTTTCAAAATTTTACAAATTTGACACTTTTGCTTCTTCGGAGGCTATTTTTGGGAGAAAGGTGCTTCAGGCAGTGGTTCCTTCTGTTTAATGTTCCTGCCTTGTCCCTCCCTTCATCCGTGTACTTTAGCTTTGGTATTGGTATTCCATAAGTAATGGATGACCCGTGGACTGACTACACTTAACAAGAGAAAACATAATTTATGCTTACCTGATAAATGTATTTCTCTTGTAGTGTAGTCAGTCCACGGCCCGCCCTGTCTTTAAGGCAGATCTAAATTTTAATTAAACTCCAGTCACCACTGCACCCTATGGTTTCTCCTTTCTCGTCTGGTTTTGGTCGAATGACTGAATGACATGTGAGGGGAGGAGCTATATAGCAGCTCTGCTTGGGTGATCCTCTTGCAGCTTCCTGTTAGGAAGAGATATATTCCATAAGTAATGGATGACCCGTGGACTGACTACACTACAAGAGAAATAAATTTATCAGGTAAGCATAAATTATGTTTTTTTCCTGTGGGCTGTTAGGCTCGCGGGGGCTGAAAATGCTTCATTTTATTGCGTCATTCTTGGCGCGGACTTTTTTTTTGGCGCTAAAAGTTTTTTCTGTTTCCGGCGTCATACATGTCGCCGGAAGTTGCGTCATTTTTGACGTTTTTTGCGCCAAAAGTGTCGGCGTTCCGGATGTGGCGTCATTTTTGGCGCCAAAAGCATTTAGGCGCCAAATAATGTGGGCGTCTTTTTTTGGCGCTAAAAAATATGGGCGTCACTTTTGTCTCCACATTATTTAAGTCTCATTATTTTTTGCTTCTGGTTGCTAGAAGCTTGTTCACTGGCATTTTTTCCCATTCCTGAAACTGGCATTTAAGGAATTTGATCAATTTTGCTTTATATGTTGTTTTTTTCTATTACATATTGCAAGATGTCCCAGATTGACACTGAGTCAGAAGATACTTCTGGAAAAACGCTGCCTGGTGCTGGATCTACCAAAGTTAAGTGTATCTGTTGTAAACTTGTGGTATCTGTTCCTCCAGCTGTTGTTTGTAATGAATGTCATGACAAACTTGTTAATGCAGATAATATTTCCTTTAGTAATGTTACATTACCTGTTGTGGTTCCATCAACATCTAATACTCAGTGTTCCTGTTAACATAAGAGATTTTGTTTCTAAATCCATTAAGAAGGCTATGTCTGTTATTCCCCCTTCTAGTAAACGTAAAAGGTCTTTTAAAGGGGCGTGTCTCTGGGCAGCAACTGCTATGGTTGCAATATCGGTAGCTCTGAGTAGATCACAAGATAATCTGCCTATTATCAGTGATTTAGCTGACCATCTAATAGCCTTATGTAGATATTTAGAACTAGTAACTCAAGCAGATCCTCATAATATACTACAATAAGGAATTCTACCTTTGTCCACCGATCTGGAGCGTTGAGGCCTAAGGCAGGCTCTCCACTGAGAGGCTCTCAACACCCCCCCCGGTATCTTGTAAGCCGGGTACACAGTGCTTTGACACTGCTAACTTATATAGCGAATATGGAGAAACAAATTCTACAAGAATTGGAGAAACTCTTACAACATCACCTTATTCAACTGGAAGAAAATCTTTTTCAATCTATGCACATGGCCGCCTACAAGGTTTCATATGTCACCCCAACGGTTGCGACTCAGACAAGCGGCTCTGAGGTGGAATCAGCTTGCTCACTTCCGGACCTTTTGCTGCAAAGATCTATACTAAAAGACGTATCTGAATACCCCACTAAGTTTGCAGAGGAAACAACGGACATGCTTCAGCCTTCTGGGATGGAGTGTCCCGACATGGCGTGTGGAGTTGAAGGCCTAAGCACCATAACTGTGGCGGGGACACACATGGGTCTCGCTGATCGAGTGGAAGCCAATCATCCAGAACATAATCAAACTCCAGAGGATATCATGGCTGAGAGTGAGAATGCACCTGGGTCAAAAATAGGGTGCAAAGTGGCTGAAACCTCAGGTTCTATAAACGCCAGGGCTCTCGATGTTACGATCCCTGCACCACTTATAAAAGGGCCACGCTCAACATACTCAGCAAAACACTCAGATCCCCAACCGGAGGATTACATGTGGAGAGCTTTAGCAAGCAGCGACAAGAGAGGCAGGCAGCTGTCTGAGAGCTGGTACTTACCATTCCCTGCTTACCCGTGGACTCTGGTCTCTGAACTCTCGGAGGTAAGATCCCTAAGGGTATCGGATGAAACAGACATATTACCGAAGTTTCACCAGAACGCGAAGGCCCTGGGTCACTGTACAGGCTTTCACAAGCTTTATCTAAGAGCCGGTATAGGATGAGTATGACTGTCCATTACAGACACTACTCCTTGTATGTTCTACATAGTGGCACAACATACTA
Organism: Bombina bombina; assembly: GCF_027579735.1. Taxonomy (NCBI): domain Eukaryota; kingdom Metazoa; phylum Chordata; class Amphibia; order Anura; family Bombinatoridae; genus Bombina; species Bombina bombina. The sequence continues at coordinate 232,491,405 of NC_069499.1, forward strand.
TGTTTAATCCCAAGTTAGCTTTTAACTGTGCCTATGTCAATAGACAATCACAGCGTGTCTGAACTTTCCTGCTTCTGGTTTTACTTTTTATTTTACTTTTGCACAGCAATCTACATGACTAACTGTTTATTCAAATAGAACTCCTGCCTAGGAAAATTCTTACACATCAAGCTATTTTTGAAAATGTTTGGTATCCGTTTGATTCACAGATGGAACTTTCTATGAAGACTGTATGGTCTGATGCTTAAGTTCGCAGATGAGTTTAGGATCAAATGTTAGAGAGAAATGCTGCTTGTTATTTGCATTTTCTGTTTCACGTTTCCACACTTCTTTCTATCTAGCCAAAAGTTTGCATTCCTTTAATTCCTTTGTCTGTGCACTCTCTTAGGAAGTATTATTGTATACAGATAGGTGATTCATAACATAAGCTCATATGTGTTGTGCACACTTAGGAATAGGCTAAACTTTTTCACGCAAGCTAGTGGAGGGCACTTGTCAACATAGGCAAGAAATTAAATTAAATTTAGACCACTACCTAAAACCTACCTGTTTGGAAGCTTAACATAACAGACCTAGCTTAGATTTCTGAGTTTGTGACATAGGGATCTCCTTTCTGTATGCTTAACTCATACTCCATATTGTTGACAAGATATCATATTATTTTAACCCCTAGGTCCAAGAGTGGCCTATTTGTTATTTTATCCCCTCCTTAAAGTCCCCCATTAGGTCTATAATGCAGTCCAGGAGGTCCAAGAGAGGCCTCATCAGTTATCTGGGGGAAATAATTTAATCTCATACCATATGTTATTATACTTTAGGAGGTTATACTCTATCAGAAAACTGAGGTTCAATGCTCAACTTGTATTTATATTTTCAAGCATTATGTGTGTTACTGGATGATGTGATATGGTCACTATCTAACTGTTAATTTTATGTTTGGCGTGACGTTTTGTGTAATAACTTGCTTGTATCATTTCTTTTTTTATGTACCTCAATAAAAATTTATAAATAAAAAAAAAAAAAAAAAAAAAGCTCTTGCAATAGAATTTAGTTTGAAACCCAAAAAAAAAAAAAAAAAAAAAGGTCTTTTAAAACTTCTCATTTTTCTGATGAATTTTTAAATGAACATCATCATTCTGATTCTGATAGTGGTTCCTCTGGTTCAGAGGATTCTGTCTCAGAGGTTGATGCTGATAAATCTTCATATTTATTCAAAATGGAATTTATTCGTTCTTTACTTAGAGGTCTTAATTGCATTAGAAATAGAGGATTCTGGTCCTCTTGATACTAAATCTAAACGTTTAAATAAGGTTTTTAAATCTCCTGTAGTTATTCCAGAAGTTTTTCCTGTCCCTGATGCTATTTCTGAAGTAATCTCCAGGGAAGGGAATAATTTGGGTAATTCTTTTACTCCTTCTAAACGTTTTAAGCAATTATATCCTGTGCCATCTGACAGATTAGAATTTTGGGACAAAATCCCTAAAGTTGATGGGGCTGTCTCTACTCTTGCTAAACGTACTACTATTCCTACGGCAGATAGTACTTCCTTTAAGGATCCTTTAGATAGGAAGATTGAATCCTTTCTAAGAAAAGCTTACTTATGTTCAGGTAATCTTCTTAGACCTGCTATATCTTTAGCGGATGTTGCTGCAGCTTCAACTTTTTGGTTAGAAGCTTTAGCGCAACAAGTAACAGATCATAACTCTCATAGCATTGTTAATCTTCTTCAACATGCTAATAACTTTATTTGTGATGCCATCTTTGATATCATTAGAGTTGATGTCAGGTATATGTCTCTATCTATTTTAGCTAGAAGAGCTTTATGGCTTAAAACTTGGAATGCTGATATGTCTTCTAAGCCTACTTTGCTTTCCCTTTCTTTCCAGGGTAATAAATTATTTGGTTCTCAGTTGGATTCTATTTGCTCAACTGTTACTGGAGGGAAAGGAACTTTTTTACCACAGGATAAAAAATCTAAAGGTAAATTTAGGTCTAATCGTTTTCGTTCCTTTCGTCACAATAAGGAACAAAAGCCTGATCCTTCGCCCTCAGGAGCGGTATCAGTTTGGAAACCATCTCCAGTCTGGAATAAATCCAAGCCTTTTAGAAAACCAAAGCCAGCTCCCAAGTCCACATGAAAATGCGGCCCTCATTCCAGCCCAGCTGGTATGGGGCAGATTACGATTTTTCAAACAAATTTGGATCAATTCAATTCACAATCTTTGGATTCAAAATATTGTTTCAGAAGGGTACAGAATTGGCTTCAAGATAAGGCCTCCTGCAAAGAGATTTTTTCTTTCCCGTGTCCCAGTAAATCCAGCGAAGGCTCAAGCATTTCTGAAATGTGTTTCAGATCTAGAGTTGGCTGGAGTAATTATGCCAGTTCCAGTTCTGGAACAGGGGCTGGGGTTTTATTCAAATCTCTTCATTGTACCAAAGAAGGAGAATTCCTTCAGACCAGTTCTGGATCTAAAAATATTGAATCGTTATGTAAGGATACCAACATTCAAAATGGTAACTATAAGGACTATTCTGCCTTTTGTTCAGCAAGGGCATTATATGTCCACAATAAATTTACAGGATGCATATCTGCATATTCCGATTCATCCAGATCACTATCAGTTTCTGAAATTCTCTTTCCTAGACAAGCATTACCAGTTTGTGGCTCTGCCGTTTGGCCTAGCAACAGCTCCAAGGATTTTTACAAAGGTTCTCGGTGCCCTTCTGTCTGTAATCGGAGAACAGGGTATTGTGGTATTTCCTTATTTGGACGATATCTTGGTACTTGCTCAGTCTTCACATTTAGCAGAATCTCATACGAATCGACTTGTGTTGTTTCTTCAAGATCATGGTTGGAGGATCAATTTACCGAAAAGTTCATTGATTCCTCAAACAAGGGTTACCTTTTTAGGTTTCCAGATAGATTTAGTGTCCATGACTCTGTCTCTGACAGACAAGAGACATCTAAAATTGATCTCAGCTTGTCGAAACCTTCAATCACAATCATTCCCTTCGGTAGCCTTATGCATGGAAATTCTAGGTCTTATGACTGCTGCATCGGATGCGATCCCCTTTGCTCGTTTTCACATGCGGCCTCTTCAGCTCTGTGTAATCCCTGCACCACTGATTCAGCATACAAAGATATCTCAATTAATATCTTTAAAACCGATTGTACGACACTCTCTGACGTGGTGGACAGATAGGAATGAAGCTTCGGTTGATCAGATTTGCAAAGCAGCAACTTGGTCTTCTTTGCATACTTTTACTAAATTCTACCATTTTGATGTGTTTTCTTCTTCTGAAGCAGTTTTTGGTAGAAAAGTACTTCAGGCAGCTGTTTCAGTTTGATTCTTCTGCTTATAATTTCAGTTTTTTTCATTATAAGATTTAAACTTTATTTTGGGTGTGGATTATTTTCAGCGGAATTGGCTGTCTTTATTTTATCCCTCCCTCTCTAGGGACTCTTGCGTGGAAGATCCACATCTTGGGTAGTCATTATCCCATACGTCACTAGCTCATGGACTCTTGCTAATTACATGAAAGAAAACATAATTTATGTAAGAACTTACCTGATAAATTCATTTCTTTCATATTAGCAAGAGTCCATGAGGCCCACCCTTTTTGTGGTGGTAATGATTTTTTTGTATAAAGCATAATTATTCCAATTCCTTATTTTTTATGCTTTCGCACTTTTTTTCTTATCATCCCACTTCTTGGCTATACGTTAAACTGATTTGTGGGTGTGGTGAGGGGTGTATTTATAGGCATTTTGAGGTTTGGGAAACTTTGCCCCTCCTGGTAGGAATGTATATCCCATACGTCACTAGCTCATGGACTCTTGCTAATGTGAAAGAAATGAATTTATCAGGTAAGTTCTTACATAAATTATGTTTCTCCTGTTAAGTGTAGTCAGTCCACGGGTCATCATTACTTATGGGATATTAACTCCTCCCCAACAGGAAGTGCAAGAGGATCACCCAAGCAGAGCTGCTATATAGCTCCTCCCCTCTACGTCACACCCAGTCATTCTCTTGCACCCAACTAATAGATAGGATGTGTGAGAGGACTGTGGTGATTAAACTTAGTTTTTTATATCTTCAATCAAAAGTTTGTTATTTTAAATGGCACCGGAGTGTGGTGTTTTCTTCTCAGGCAGAATTTGAAGAAGAATCTACCTGAGTTTTTTGTGTATGATCTTAGCGGACGTAACTAATATCAATTTGCTGTTCTCGGCCATTCTGAGGAGTAAGGTAACTTCAGATCAGGGGACAGCGGGCAGGTTCACCTGCAAAGAGGTATGTTGCAGTATATTATTTTCTAAGGAATGGAATTGACTGAGAAAATACTGCTAATACCGATATAATGTAAGTACAGCCTTAAATGCAGTAGTAGCAACTGGTATCAGGCTGATATGTATGTATGTTTACACTTAAGTATTTCTGGGGAATGGCACTTCACTGGGAAAATACTGTATGCATATAACTTTTAGCCTAACTTGCAGTGTGAGCGACTAGCAGCAGGCTTTTAATGACATTTCATAAATTAGATTTTAAACGTTTGCTGTCATGTTAAATCGTTTAATTATCTGAGGTACTTGGTGAAAAATTGTTTTGGGCGTTATTTTCCACATGGCTGTCGTTTGTTTTAAATTAAAACAGTTTACTGAGCTTCCCTCACTGTTGTAGTGTGAGTGGGAGGGGCCTATTTTGGCGCTTTTACTACGCATCAAAAATTCAGTCACAGTCTGCCTTTTTCTCCCTGCATGATCCAGGACGTCTCTACAGAGCTCAGGGGTCTTCAAAACTAGTTTTGAGGGAGGTAATCACTCACAGCAGACCTGTGAGACTGTGCTTTGACTGTGATAAAAACGCTTATATTTTCAATTATTATCCGTTTTTTTCTGATATTAAGGGTTAATCATCCATTGCTAATGAGTGCAATCCTTTGCTAAATTTGGTTTCTATAACTAATCCGGTTCATTGTTATTCAACTGTGACAGTTTTTGTGTGCTTCTTAAAGGCACAGTAACGTTTTACATATTGCTTGTAAATTTAGTTGAAAAGTATTTCCAAGCTTGCTAGTCTAATTGCTAGTTTGTTTAAACATGTCTGACACAGAGGAATCTCTTTGTGCAATATGTTCAAAAGCCAAGGTGGAGCCCAATAGAAATTTATGTACTAATTGCATTGATGCTATTTTAAATAAAAGTCAATCTGTACATATTAAGCAACATTCACCAGACAACGAGGGGGAAGTTATGCCGACTAACTTGCCTCACGTGTCAGTACCTGCATCTCCCGCTCAGGAGGTGCGTGATATTGTAACGCCAAGTACATCAGGGCGGCCATTACAAATCACTCTACAAGACATGGCTAATGTTATGACTGAAGTTTTGTCTAAATTGCCAGAACTTAGGGGTAAACGAGATCACTCTGGGATGAGAACAGAGTGCGCTGATAATGCTAGGGCCATGTCTGATACTGCGTCACAATTTGCAGAGCATGAGGACGGAGAGCTTCATTCTGCAGGTGACGGATCTGATCCAAATAAACTGGATTCAGACATTTTAAATTTTAAGTTTAAGCTGGAAAACCTCCGTGTATTACTAGGGGAGGTGTTAGCGGCTCTGAATGATTGTAACACAGTTGCAATCCCAGAGAAAATGTGTAGGTTGGATAAATATTTTGCGGTACCGACGAGTACTGACGTTTTTCCTATACCTAAGAGACTTAATGAAATTGTTACTAAGGAGTGGGATAGACCCGGTGTGCCTTTCTCACCCCCTCCTATAATCAGAAAAATGTTTCCAATAGACGCCACCACACGGGACTTATGGCAAACGGTCCCTAAGGTGGAGGGAGCAGTTTCTACTTTAGCTAAGCGTACCACAATCCCGGTGGAGGATAGTTGTGCCTTTTCAGATCCAATGGATAAAAAGTTAGAGGGTTACCTTAAGAAAATGTTTGTTCAACAAGGTTTATATTACAACCCCTTGCATGCATTGCGCCTGTCATGGCTGCGGCAGCATTTTGGTTTGAGTCTCTGGAAGAGACCCTTGACTCAGCGCCATTAGATGAGATTTCACACAAGCTTAAAACCCTTAAGCTAGCTAATTCATTTATTTCTGATGCCGTAGTACATGTAACTAAACTTACGGCTAAGAATTCCGGATTCGCCATTCAGGCACGCAGAGCGCTGTGGCTAAAATCATGGTCAGCTGATGTAACTTCTAAATCGAAATTACTTAACATACCTTTCAAGGGGCAGACTTTATTCGGGCCCGGTTTGAAAGAAATTATCGCTGATATTACGGGAGGTAAAGGCCATGCCCTGCCTCAAGACAGAGCCAAACCTAGGGCTAGACAGTCTAATTTTCGTGCCTTTCGTAACTTCAAGGCAGGAGCAGCATCAACTTCCTCTGCTCCAAAACAGGAAGGAGCTGTTGCTCGCTACAGACAAGGCTGGAAACCTAACCAGACCTGGAACAAGGGCAAGCAGGCCAGAAAACCTGCTGCTGCCCCTAAGACAGCATGAAGTGAGGGCCCCCGATCCGGAAACGGATCTAGTGGGGGGCAGACTCTCTCTCTTCGCCCAGGCTTGGGCAAGAGATGTCCAGGATCCCTGGGCGTTGGAGATCATATCTCAGGGATATCTTCTGGACTTCAAAGCTTCTCCTCCACAAGGGAGATTTCACCTTTCAAGGTTGTCAACAAACCAGATAAAGAAAGAGGCGTTTCTACGCTGTGTACAAGACCTTTTACTAATGGGAGTGATCCACCCAGTTCCGCGGTCGGAACACGGACAAGGGTTTTACTCAAATCTGTTTGTGGTTCCCAAAAAAGAGGGAACCTTCAGACCAATATTGGATTTAAAGATCCTAAACAAATTCCTAAGAGTTCCATCGTTCAAGATGGAAACTATTCGGACAATCTTACCCATGATCCAAAGAGGTCAGTACATGACCACAGTGGATTTAAAGGATGCTTACCTTCACATACCGATTCACAGAGAACATTACCGGTATCTAAGGTTTGCCTTCCTAGACAGGCATTACCAGTTTGTAGCTCTTCCCTTCGGGTTGGCTACGGCTCCAAGAATCTTTACGAAGGTTCTGGGCTCTCTTCTGGCGGTACTAAGACCGCGAGGAATTTCGGTAGCTCCGTACCTAGACGACATTCTGATACAAGCGTCAAGCTTTCAAACTGCCAAGTCTCATACAGAGTTAGTACTGGCATTTCTAAGGTCGCATGGGTGGAAAGTGAACGAGGAGAAGAGTTCTCTCTTACCACTCACAAGAGTTCCCTTCTTGGGGACTCTTATAGATTCTGTAGAAATGAAAATTTACATGACAGAGGACAGGTTAACAAAGCTTCTAAATGCTTGCCGTGTCCTTCATTCCATTCAACACCCGTCAGTGGCTCAATGCATGGAGGTAATCGGCTTAATGGTAGCGGCAATGGACATAGTTCCTTTTGCACGCCTGCACCTCAGACCGCTGCAATTGTGCATGCTAAGTCAGTGGAATGGGGATTACTCAGATTTGTCCCCTATGCTGAATCTGGATCAAGAGACCAGAGATTCTCTTCTATGGTGGCTTTCTCGGCCACATCTGTCCAGAGGGATGCCCTTCAGCAGGCCAGACTGGACAATTGTAACAACAGACGCCAGCCTACTAGGTTGGGGCGCTGTCTGGAATTCCCTGAAGGCTCAGGGATCATGGACTCAAGAGGAGAGTCTCCTTCCAATAAACATTCTGGAATTGAGAGCAGTTCTCAATGCCCTTCTGGCTTGGCCTCAGTTAGCAACTCTGAGGTTCATCAGGTTTCAGTCGGACAACATCACGACTGTGGCTTACATCAACCATCAGGGAGGGACAAGGAGTTCCCTAGCGATGATGGAAGTATCAAAGATAATTCGCTGGGCAGAGTCTCACTCTTGCCACCTGTCAGCGATCCACATCCCAGGAGTGGAGAACTGGGAGGCGGATTTCCTAAGTCGCCAGACTTTTCATCCGGGGGAGTGGGAACTTCATCCGGAGGTCTTTGCCCAAATACTTCGACGTTGGGGCAAACCAGATATGGATCTCATGGCGTCTCGCCAGAACGCCAAGCTTCCTCGTTACGGGTCCAGGTCCAGGGACCCGGGAGCGGTCCTGATAGATGCCTTGACAGCACCTTGGACCTTCAGGATGGCTTATGTGTTTCCACCCTTCCCGATGCTTCCTCGTTTGATTGCCAGGATCAAACAGGAGAAAGCATCGGTGATTCCAATAGCGCCTGCGTGGCCACGCAGGACCTGGTATGCAGATCTAGTGGACATGTCATCCTGTCCACCTTGGTCTCTGCCTCTGAGACAGGACCTTCTAATTCAGGGTCCTTTCAAACATCAAAATCTAATTTCTCTGAAGCTGACTGCATGGAAATTGAACGCTTGATTTTATCAAAGCGTGGATTTTCGGAGTCAGTAATTGATACCTTAATACAGGCTAGGAAACCTGTTACCAGGAAAATTTACCATAAGATATGGCGTAAATACTTACACTGGTGCGAATCCAAGAGTTACTCATGGAGTAAGGTTAGGATTCCTAGGATATTGTCTTTTCTACAAGAAGGTTTAGAAAAGGGTTTATCTGCAAGTTCTTTAAAGGGACAGATCTCAGCTATGTCCATCCTTTTACACAAACGTCTGTCAGAAGTTCCAGACGTTCAGGCTTTTTGTCAGGCTTTGGCTAGAATTAAGCCTGTGTTTAAGACTGTAGCTCCACCGTGGAGCTTAAACTTAGTTCTTAACGTTTTACAGGGTGTTCCGATTGAACCCCTTCATTCCATTGATATCAAGCTATTATCTTGGAAAGTTCTGTTTTTAATGGCTATTTCCTCGGCTCGTAGAGTCTCTGAGTTATCAGCCTTACATTGTGATTCTCCTTATCTGATTTTTCATTCAGATAAGGTAGTTCTGCGTACTAAACCTGGGTTCTTACCTAAGGTAGTCACTAACAAGAATATCAATCAAGAGATTGTTGTTCCATCATTGTGCCCTAACCCTTCTTCAAAGAAGGAACGACTTCTGCACAATCTAGACGTAGTCCGTGCCCTGAAATTTTATTTACAGGCAACTAAAGATTTTCGCCAAACTTCTTCCCTGTTTGTCGTTTATTCTGGACAGAGGAGAGGTCAAAAAGCATCTGCTACCTCTCTATCTTTTTGGCTTCGTAGCATAATACGTTTAGCCTATGAGACTGCTGGACAGCAACCTCCTGAAAGGATTACAGCTCATTCTACTAGAGCTGTGGCTTCCACTTGGGCCTTTAAGAATGAGGCCTCTGTTGAACAGATTTGCAAGGCTGCAACTTGGTCTTCTCTTCATACTTTTTCCAAATTTTCCAAATTTGACACTTTTGCTTCTTCGGAGGCTGTTTTTGGGAGAAAGGTTCTTCAGGCAGTGGTTCCTTCCGTATAAAGATCCTGCCTGTCCCTCCCGTCATCCGTGTACTTTAGCTTTGGTATTGGTATCCCATAAGTAATGATGACCCGTGGACTGACTACACTTAACAGGAGAAAACATAATTTATGCTTACCTGATAAATTCCTTTCTCCTGTAGTGTAGTCAGTCCACGGCCCGCCCTGTTTTTTATGGCAGGTCTAAATTTTTAAATTATACTCCAGTCACCACTGCACCCTATAGTTTCTCCTTTCTCGTTTGGTTTTCGGTCGAATGACTGGGTGTGACGTAGAGGGGAGGAGCTATATAGCAGCTCTGCTTGGGTGATCCTCTTGCACTTCCTGTTGGAGAGGAGTTAATATCCCATAAGTAATGATGACCCGTGGACTGACTACACTACAGGAGAAAGGAATTTATCAGGTAAGCATAAATTATGTTTTTTCTCTTGTTAAGTGTAGTCAGTCCACGGGTCATCCATTACTTATGGAATATATCTCTTCCTAACAGGAAGCTGCAAGAGGATCACCCAGCAGAGCTTGCTACATAGCTCCTCCCCTCACATGTCATATTCAGTCATTCTCTTGCAGCCTAACTAGATAGGTTGCTGTGAGAGGTCTGTGGTGTTTTTTAACTTAGTTTATTTCTACAATCAAAAGTTTGTTATTTTAAATGGCACCAGAGTGTGCTGTTTATTCTCAGGCAGCATTAGAAGAAGAATCTGCCTGCGTTTTCTATGATCTTAGCAGACGTAACTAAGATCCACTGGCTGTTCTCATCTGAGGAGTGAGGTAACTTCAGAGAAGGGGAATAGCATGCAGGGCCCCCCTGCAAATGAGGTATGTGCAGTAATTATTTTTCTGAGGAATGGAATTGACTGAGAAAATACTGCTGATACCAATGTAAAGTAAGTTCAGCCTTAAATGCAGTGATAGCGACTGGTATTAGGCTGATGAGTGTGTGTACACTGAATGTATTTTTCTAAGGAATGGAATTGACTCTGAAAATACTGTTAATACTGAAATAATGTATGAGCCTTAACTGCAGTAAAAGCAACTGGTAGCAGGCTTATTAATAACAATTCATAACTTTTCAAATGTATGTTTAAAACGTTTACTGGCATGTTAATCGTTTTTTGTGAGGTACTTGGTGATAAAACTTATTGGGGCATGATTTTTACCACATGGCCATCTTTGTTTTCTGCATAGAAACAGTTTTCTGAGCTTCCCCACTGTTGTAATATGAGTGGGAGGGGCCTATTTCTTTCATGTAATTAGCAAGAGTCCATGAGCTAGTGACGTATGGGATATACATTCCTACCAGGAGGGGCAAAGTTTCCCAAACCTCAAAATGCCTATAAATACACCCCTCACCACACCCACAATTCAGTTTTACAAACTTTGCCTCCGATGGAGGTGGTGAAGTAAGTTTGTGCTAGATTCTACGTTGATATGCGCTCCGCAGCAAGTTGGAGCCCGGTTTTCCTCTCAGCGTGCAGTGAATGTCAGAGGGATGTGAGGAGAGTATTGCCTATTTGAATGCAGTGATCTCCTTCTACGGGGTCTATTTCATAGGTTCTCTGTTATCGGTCGTAGAGATTCATCTCTTACCTCCCTTTTCAGATCGACGATATACTCTTATATATACCATTACCTCTGCTGATTCTCGTTTCAGTACTGGTTTGGCTTTCTACAAACATGTAGATGAGTGTCCTGGGGTAAGTAAATCTTATTTTCTGTGTCACTCTAAGCTATGGTTGGGCACTTTGTTTATAAAGTTCTAAATATATGTATTCAAACATTTATTTGCCTTGACTCAGAATGTTCAACTTTCCTTATTTTCAGACAGTCAGTTTCATATTTGGGATAATGCATTTGATTTAATCATTTTTTCTTACCTTCAAAAATTTGACTCTTCCCTGTGGGCTGTTAGGCTCGCGGGGGCTGAAAATGCTTCATTTTATTGCGTCATTCTTGGCGCGGACTTTTTTGGCGCAATAAATTCGTTTCCGTTTCCGGCGTCATACGTGTCGCCGGAAGTTGCGTAATTTTTTGACGTTATTTTGCGCCAAAAATGTCGGCGTTCCGGATGTGGCGTCATTTTGTCGCCAAAAAGCATTTAGGCGCCAAATAATGTGGGCGTCTTATTGGCGCGAAAAATATGGGCGTCGCTTTTGTCTCCACATTATTTAAGTCTCATTTTTCATTGCTTCTGGTTGCTAGAAGCTTGTTCTTTGGCATTTTTTCCCATTCCTGAAACTGTCATTTAAGGAATTTGATCAATTTTGCTTTATATATATGTTGTTTTTTCTCTTACATATTGCAAGATGTCTCACGTTGCATCTGAGTCAGAAGATACTACAGGAAAATCGCTGTCTAGTGCTGGATCTACCAAAGCTAAGTGTATCTGCTGTAAACTTTTGGTAGCTATTCCTCCAGCTGTTGTTTGTATTGATTGTCATGACAAACTTGTTAAAGCAGATATTTCCTTTAGTAAAGTACCATTGCCTGTTGCAGTTCCTTCAACATCTAAGGTGCAGAATGTTCCTGATAATATAAGAGATTTTGTTTCTGAATCCATAAAGAAGGCTATGTCTGTTATTTCTCCTTCTAGTAAACGTAAAAAATCTTTTAAAACTTCTCTCCCTACAGATGAATTTTTAACTGAACATCATCATTCTGATTCTGATGATTCCTCTGGTTCAGAGGATTCTGTCTCAGAGGTTGATGCTGATAAATCTTCATATTTATTTAAAATGGAATTTATTCGTTCTTTACTTAAAGAAGTACTAATTGCTTTAGAAATAGAGGATTCTGGTCCTCTTGATACTAATTCTAAACGATTAGATAAGGTATTTAAAGCTCCTGTGGTTATTCCAGAAGTTTTTCCTGTTCCTAATGCTATTTCTGCAGTAATTTCCAAAGAATGGGATAAATTGGGTAATTCATTTACTCCTTCTAAACGTTTTAAGCGATTATATCCTGTGCCGTCTGACAGATTAGAATTTTGGGACAAAATCCCTAAAGTTGATGGGGCTATTTCTACCCTTGCTAAACGTACTACTATTCCTACGTCAGATGGTACTTCGTTTAAGGATCCTTTAGATAGGAAAATTGAATCCTTTCTAAGAAAAGCTTATCTGTGTTCAGGTAATCTTCTTAGACCTGCTATATCTTTGGCTGATGTTGCTGCAGCTTCAACTTTCTGGTTGGAAACTTTAGCGCAACAAGTAACACATCATGATTCTCATGATATTATTATTCTTCTACAGCATGCTAATAATTTTATCTGTGATGCCATTTTTGATATTAGCAGAGTTGATGTCAGGTTTATGTCTCTAGCTATTTTAGCTAGAAGAGCTTTATGGCTTAAAACTTGGAATGCTGATATGGCTTCTAAATCAACTTTACTTTCCATTTCTTTCCAGGGTAACAAATTATTTGGTTCTCAGTTGGATTCCATTATTTCAACTGTTACTGGTGGGAAAGGAACTTTTTTACCACAGGATAAAAAATCTAAAGGTAAAAGCAGGGCTAATAATCGTTTTCGTTCCTTTCGTTTCAACAAAGAACAAAAGCCTGATCCTTCATCCTCAGGAGCAGTTTCAGTTTGGAAACCATCTCCAGTCTGGAATAAATCCAAGCCAGCTAGAAAGGCAAAGCCTGCTTCTAAGTCCACATGAAGGTGCGGCCCTCATTCCAGCTCAGCTGGTAGGGGGCAGGTTACGTTTTTTCAAGGAAATTTGGATCAATTCTGTTCACAATCTTTGGATTCAGAGCATTGTTTCAGAAGGGTACAGAATTGGTTTCAAGATGAGATCTCCTGCAAAGAGATTTTTTCTTTCCCGTGTCCCAGTAAATCCAGTAAAAGCTCATGCATTTCTGAAATGTGTTTCAGATCTAGAGTTGACTGGAGTAATTATGCCAGTTCCAGTTCCAGAACAGGGGATGGGGTTTTATTCAAATCTTTTCATTGTACCAAAGAAGGAGAATTCCTTCAGACCAGTTCTGGATCTAAAAATATTGAATAGTTATGTAAGAATACCAACGTTCAAGATGGTAACTGTAAGGACTATCTTGCCTTTTGTTCAGCAAGGGAATTATATGTCCACAATAGATTTACAGGATGCATATCTGCATATTCCGATTCATCCAGATCATTATCAGTTCCTGAGATTCTCTTTTCTGGACAAGCATTACCAGTTTGTGGCTCTGCCGTTTGGCCTAGCTACAGCTCCAAGAATTTTTACAAAGGTTCTTGGTGCCCTTCTGTCTGTAATCAGAGAACAGGGTATTGTGGTATTTCCTTATTTGGACGATATCTTGGTACTTGCTCAGTCTTTACATTTAGCAGAATCTCATACGAATCGACTTGTGTTGTTTCTTCAAGATCATGGTTGGAGGATCAATTTACCAAAAAGTTCTTTGATTCCTCAGACAAGGGTAACCTTTCTGGGTTTCCAGATGGATTCAGTGTCCATGACTCTGTCTTTAACAGACAAGAGACGTCTAAAATTGATTGCAGCTTGTCGAAACCTTCAGTCACAATCATTCCCTTCGGTAGCCTTATGCATGGAAATTCTAGGTCTTATGACTGCTGCATCGGACGCGATCCCCTTTGCTCGTTTTCACATGCGACCTCTTCAGCTCTGTATGCTGAAGCAATGGTGCAAGGATTACACGAAGATATCTCAATTAATATCTTTAAAACCGATTGTTCGACACTCTCTAACATGGTGGACAGATCACCATCGTTTAATTCAGGGGGCTTCTTTTGTGCTTCCGACCTGGACTGTAATTTCAACAGATGCAAGTCTCACAGGTTGGGGAGCTGTGTGGGGATCTCTGACGGCACAAGGAGTTTGGGAATCTCAGGAGGTGAGATTACCGATCAATATTTTGGAACAATTTTCAGAGCTCTTCAGTTTTGGCCTCTTCTGAAGAGAGAATCGTTCATTTGTTTTCAAACAGACAATGTCACAACTGTGGCATACATCAATCATCAAGGAGGGACTCACAGTCCTCTGGCTATGAAAGAAGTATCTCGAATTTTGGTTTGGGCGGAATCCAGCTCCTGTCTAATCTCTGCGGTTCATATCCCAGGTATAGACAATTGGGAAGCGGATTATCTCAGTCGCCAAACGTTGCATCCGGGCGAATGGTCTCTTCACCCAGAGGTATTTCTTCAGATTGTTCAAATGTGGGAACTTCCAGAAATAGATCTGATGGCGTCCCATCTAAACAAGAAACTTCCCAGGTATCTGTCCAGATCCCGGGATCCTCAGGCGGAGGCAGTGGATGCATTATCACTTCCTTGGAAGTATCATCCTGCCTATATCTTTCCGCCTCTAGTTCTTCTTCCAAGAGTAATCTCCAAGATTCTGAAGGAATGCTCGTTTGTTCTGCTGGTAGCTCCGGCATGGCCTCACAGGTTTTGGTATGCGGATCTTGTCCGGATGGCCTCTTGCCAACCGTGGACTCTTCCGTTAAGACCAGACCTTCTGTCGCAAGGTCCTTTTTTCCATCAGGATCTGAAATCCTTAAATTTAAAGGTATGGAGATTGAACGCTTGATTCTTGGTCAAAGAGGTTTCTCTGACTCTGTGATTAATACTATGTTACAGGCTCGTAAATCTGTATCTCGAGAGATATATTATAGAGTCTGGAAGACTTATATTTCTTGGTGTCTTTCTCATCATTTTTCTTGGCATTCTTTTAGAATACCGAGAATTTTACAGTTTCTTCAGGATGGTTTAGATAAGGGTTTGTCCGCAAGTTCTTTGAAAGGACAAATCTCTGCTCTTTCTGTTCTTTTTCACAGAAAGATTGCTATTCTTCCTGATATTCATTGTTTTGTACAAGCTTTGGTTCGTATAAAGCCTGTCATTAAGTCATTTTCTCCTCCTTGGAGTTTGAATTTGGTTCTGGGAGCTCTTCAAGCTCCTCCGTTTGAACCTATGCATTCATTGGACATTAAATTACTTTCTTGGAAAGTTTTGTTCCTTTTGGCCATCTCTTCTGCCAGAAGAGTTTCTGAATTATCTGCTCTTTCTTGTGAGTCTCCTTTTCTGATTTTTCATCAGGATAAGGCGGTGTTGCGAACTTCTTTTGAATTTTTACCTAAAGTTGTGAATTCCAACAACATTAGTAGAGAAATTGTGGTTCCTTCATTATGTCCTAATCCTAAGAATTCTAAGGAGAAATCGTTGCATTCTTTGGATGTTGTTAGAGCTTTGAAATATTATGTTGAAGCTACGAAATCTTTCCGTAAGACTTCTAGTTTATTTGTTATCTTTTCCGGTTCTAGAAAAGGCCAGAAAGCTTCTGCCATTTCTTTGGCATCTTGGTTGAAATCTTTAATTCATCTTGCCTATGTTGAGTCGGGTAAAACTCCGCCTCAAAGAATTACAGCTCATTCTACTAGGTCAGTTTCTACTTCCTGGGCGTTTAGGAATGAAGCTTCGGTTGACCAGATTTGCAAAGCATCAACTTGGTCCTCTTTGCATACTTTTACTAAATTCTACCATTTTGATGTATTTTCTTCTTCTGAAGCAGTTTTTGGTAGAAAAGTACTTCAGGCAGCGGTTTCAGTTTGAATCTTCTGCTTATGTTTTTCGTTAAACTTTATTTTTGGGTGTGGATTATTTTCAGCAGGAATTGGCTGTCTTTATTTTATCCCTCCCTCTCTAGTGACTCTTGTGTGGAAAGATCCACATCTTGGGTAGTCATTATCCCATACGTCACTAGCTCATGGACTCTTGCTAATTACATGAAAGAAAACATAATTTATGTAAGAACTTACCTGATAAATTCATTTCTTTCATATTAGCAAGAGTCCATGAGGCCCGCCCTTTTTTTGTGGTGGTTATGATTTTTGTATAAAGCAGAATTATTCCAATTCCTTATTTTATATGCTTTCGCACTTTATCACCCCACTTCTTGGCTATTCGTTAAACTGAATTGTGGGTGTGGTGAGGGGTGTATTTATAGGCATTTTGAGGTTTGGGAAACTTTGCCCCTCCTGGTAGGAATGTATATCCCATACGTCACTAGCTCATGGACTCTTGCTAATATGAAAGAAATTAATTTATCAGGTAAGTTCTTACATAAATTGTTTTTAGCGCTTTTTTGCTCAGTAAAAATTCAGTCACAATCTGTCTACTTCATCCTCCATGATCCAGATCGTCTCTAGAGAGCTCAGGGGTCTTCAAAATTCATTTTGAGGGAGGTAATCAGTCACAGAGACCTGTGACAGTGTGTTTTGACAGTGAGAAAACGTTAATTATTAAATTGTTAATCCGTTTTTGGGTATTAAGGGGTTAATCATCCATTTGCTGGTGGGTGCAATCCTTTGCTAACTTAATACATTTACTGTGAAAAAATTGGTTGCTATAACTATTTTGGTTCATTGTTATTTCAACTGTGACAGCTTTTTGTGCTTCTTAAAGGCACAGTAGCGTTTTTTATATTGCTTGTAAATTTATTTAGAAAAGTATTTCCAAGCTTGCTAGTCTCATTGCTAGTCTGTTTAAACATGTCTGACACAGATGAATCTCTTTGTTCACTATGTTTAAAGGCCAATGTGGAGCCCAATAGAAATTTATGTACTAATTGCATTGATGCTACTTTAAATAAAAGTCAATCTTTACATGTAAAGAAATTATCACCAGACAACGAGGGGGAAGTTATGCCGACTAACTCTCCTCACGTGTCAGTACCTTCGCCTCCCGCTCAGGAGGTGCGTGATTTTGTGGCGCCAAGTACATCAGGGAGGCCCTTACAAATCACTTTGCAAGACATGGCTACTGTTATGACAGAAGTATTATCTAAATTGCCAGAATTAAGAGGCAAGCGCGATAGCTCTGGGTTAAGGACAGAGCGCGCGGATGAGGTGAGAGCCATGTCAGATACTGCGTCACAGTTTGCAGAACATGAAGACGGAGAGCTTCATTCTGTGGATGACGGATCTGATCCAGGGAGACTGGATTCAGAGATTTCTAATTTTAAATTTAAGCTTGAGAACCTCCGCATATTGCTAGGGGAGGTATTAGCGGCTGTGAATGATTGTAACACGGTTGCAATTCCAGAAAAATTATGTAGGTTGGATAGATACTATGCGGTACCGGTGTGTACTGACGTGTTTCCTATACCTAAAAGGCTTACAGAGATTATTAGCAAGGAGTGGGATAGACCTGGTGTGCCCTTTTCCCCTCCTCCCATATTTAGGAAAATGTTTCCTATAGACGCCACCACACGAGACTTATGGCAGACGGTCCCTAAGGTGGAGGGAGCAGTTTCTACTTTAGCTAAGCGTACCACTATCCCGGTGGAGGATAGTTGTGCCTTTTCAGATCCAATGGATAAGAAATTAGAGGGTTACCTTAAGAAAATGTTTGTTCAACAAGGTTTTATCTTACAGCCCCTTGCATGCATTGCGCCTGTCACTGCTGCGGCAGCATTCTGGTTTGAGTCTCTGGAAGAGGCCATTCGCACAGCTCCATTGGATGAAATTATGAACAAGCTTAAAACACTTAAGCTAGCTAACGCATTTGTTTCTGATGCCGTCGTACATTTAACCAAACTTACGGCTAAGAACTCCGGATTCGCCATCCAAGCGCGCAGAGCGCTATGGCTTAAATCCTGGTCAGCTGACGTGACTTCTAAATCTAAATTGCTTAATATTCCTTTCAAAGGGCAGACCTTATTCGGGCCCGGCTTGAAAGAAATTATAGCTGACATTACGGGAGGTAAGGGCCATGCTCTACCTCAGGACAGGGCCAAATCAAAGGCCAAACAGTCTAATTTTCGTGCCTTCCGTAACTTCAAGGCTGGAGCAGCATCAACTTCCTCCGCTCCAAAACAGGAAGGAGCTGTTGCTCGTTACAGGCAGGGCTGGAAAGTTAACCAGTCCTGGAACAAGGGCAAGCAGGCCAAGAAACCTGCTGCTGCCCCCAAGACAGCATGAAGAGAGGGCCCCCTATCCGGAAATGGATCTAGTGGGGGGCAGACTTTCTCTCTTCGCCCAGGCTTGGGCAAGAGATGTCCAGGATCCCTGGGCGTTGGAGATCATATCTCAGGGATATCTCCTGGACTTCAAAACTTCTCCTCCACGAGGGAGATTTCATCTTTCAAGGTTATCAGCAAACCAAATAAAGAAAGAGGCGTTTCTACGCTGTTTACAAGACCTTTTACTAATGGGGGTGATCCACCCAGTTCCGCGGACGGAACACGGGCAGGGATTCTATTCAAATCTATTTGTGGTTCCCAAGAAAGAGGGAACCTTCAGACCAATCTTGGACTTAAAAATCCTAAACAAATTTCTAAGAGTTCCATCATTCAAAATGGAAACTATTCGAACCATCCTTCCCATGATCCAAGAGGGTCAGTACATGACCACAGTGGATTTAAAGGATGCCTACCTTCACATACCGATTCACAAGGATCATTATCGGTACCTAAGATTTGCTTTCCTAGACAGGCATTACCAGTTTGTAGCTCTTCCCTTCAGATTAGCTACGGCTCCAAGAATCTTTACAAAAGTTCTGGGCTCACTTCTGGCGGTACTAAGACCGCAAGGCATAGCGGTGACTCCGTACCTAGACGACATTCTGATACAAGCGTCAAGTTTTCAAACTGCCAAGTCTCATACAGAGATTGTTCTGGCATTTCTGAGGTCGCATGGGTGGAAGGTGAACGTGGAAAAGAGTTCTCTATTACCACTTACAAGAGTTCCCTTTCTAGGGACTCTTATAGATTCTGTAGAGATGAAAATTTACCTGACAGAGGCCAGGTTATCAAAACTTCTAAATGCTTGCCGTGTCATTCATTCCATTCCACACCCGTCAGTAGCTCAGTGCATGGAAGTAATTGGCTTAATGGTAGCGGCAATGGACATAGTACCATTTGAGCGCCTGCATCTCAGACCGCTGCAATTGTGCATGCTAAGTCAGTGGAACGGGGATTACTCAGATTTGTCCCCCCTACTAAGTCTGGATCAAGAGACCAGAGATTCTCTTCTATGGTGGCTCTCTCGGCCACATCTGTCCAAGGGGATGACCTTTCGCAGGCCAGATTGGACGATTGTAACAACAGACGCCAGCCTTCTAGGCTGGGGCGCAGTCTGGAACTCCCTGAAAGCTCAGGGATTATGGACTCAGGAGGATAAACTCCTCCCAATAATTATTCTGGAATTAAGAGCAATATTCAATGCTCTCCTAGCTTGGCCTCAGTTAGCAACTCTGAGGTTCATCAGATTTCAGTCGGACAACATCACGACTGTGGCTTACATCAACCATCAAGGGGGAACCAGAAGTTCCCTAGCGATGTTGGAAGTCTCAAAGATAATTCGCTGGGCAGAGTCTCACTCTTGCCACCTGTCAGCGATTTACATCCCAGGCGTAGAGAACTGGGAGGCGGATTTTCTAAGTCGCCAGACTTTTCATCCGGGGGAGTGGGAACTTCATCCGGAGGTCTTTGCTCAACTGATTCTTCGTTGGGGCAAACCAGATCTGGATCTCATGGCGTCTCGCCAGAACGCCAAGCTTCCTTGTTACGGATCCAGGTCCAGGGACCCGGGAGCGGTGCTGATAGATGCTCTGACAGCCCCTTGGGTCTTCAACATGGCTTATGTGTTTCCACCATTCCCGATGCTTCCTCGTTTGATTGCCAAGATCAAACAGGAGAGAGCTTCGGTGATTCTGATAGCGCCTGCGTGGCCACGCAGGACCTGGTATGCAGACCTAGTGGACATGTCGTCCTGTCCACCGTGGTCTCTACCTCGGAGACAGGACCTTCTAATTCAGGGTCCTTTCAAACATCCAAATCTAATTTCTCTGAGGCTGACTGCTTGGAGATTGAACGCTTGATTCTATCAAAGCGTGGCTTCTCGGAGTCGGTTATTGATACCTTAATACAGGCTAGGAAGCCTGTTACCAGAAAAATTTACCATAAGATATGGCGTAAATATTTATATTGGTGCTAATCCAAGAGTTACTCATGGAGTAAGGTTAGGATTCCTAGGATATTGTCCTTTCTACAAGAGGGTTTAGAAAAGGGCTTATCTGCTAGTTCGTTAAAGGGACAGATTTCTGCTGTCTATTCTTCTACACAAAGGTCTGGCTGAAGTTCCAGACGTTTAGGTTTTTTGTCAGGCTTTAACTAGGATTAAGCCTGTGTTTGACTGTTGCTCCGCCGTGGAGCTTAAACTTAGTTCTTAATGTTCTTCAAGGCGTTCCATTTGAACCCCTTCATTCCATTGATATCAAGCTGTTATCCTGGAAGGTTTTGTTTTTGATGGCTATTTCCTCGGCTCGAAGAGTCTCCGAGTTATCTGCCTTACATTGTGATTCTCCTTATCTGATTTTTCATTCAGACAAGGTAGTTCTGCGTACTAAACCTGGGTTCTTACCTAAGGTAGTTACTAACAGGAATATCAATCAAGAGATTGTTGTTCCATCACTGTGTCCTAACCCTTCTTCAAAGAAGGAACGACTTTTGCATAATTTGGACGTAGTCCGTGCCCTGAAGTTCTATTTGCAGGCAACTAAAGATTTTCGTCAAACTTCTTCCCTGTTTGTCGTTTACTCTGGACAGAGAAGAGGTCAAAAGGCTTCGGCTACCTCTCTCTCTTTTTGGCTTCGTAGCATAATACGTTTAGCCTATGAGACTGCTGGACAGCAGCCTCCTGAAAGGATTACAGCTCATTCTACTAGAGCTGTGGCTTCCACCTGGGCCTTTAAAAATGAGGCCTCTGTTGAACAGATTTGCAAGGCTGCAACTTGGTCTTCGCTTCACACCTTTTCAAAATTTTACAAATTTGACACTTTTGCTTCTTCGGAGGCTATTTTTGGGAGAAAGGTTCTTCAGGCAGTGGTTCCTTCTGTTTAATGTTCCTGCCTTGTCCCTCCCTTCATCCGTGTACTTTAGCTTTGGTATTGGTATTCCATAAGTAATGGATGACCCGTGGACTGACTACACTTAACAAGAGAAAACATAATTTAAGCTTACCTGATAAATTTATTTCTCTTGTAGTGTAGTCAGTCCACGGCCCGCCCTGTCTTTAAGGCAGACCTAAATTTTAATTAAACTCCAGTCACCACTGCACCCTATGGTTTCTCCTTTCTCGTCTGCTTTGGTCGAATGACTGAATATGACATGTGAGGGGAGGAGCTATGTAGCAAGCTCTGCTGGGTGATCCTCTTGCAGCTTCCTGTTAGGAAGAGATATATTCCATAAGTAATGGATTACCCGTGGACTGACTACACTACAAGAGAAATAAATTTATCAGGTAAGCATAAATTATGTTTTTTTTTTTTTTCAAAATCGCACAGCCCTAACCTGCCTGAATAAAATGGTGAGCAACAATAGTTTCCAAAACCACCATAATAATAATGTTAGACTTGTGTTCATTCATACGCTCATGTGCCTTTCTAGTAGTTCCCCCACATAATAGCTCATTCATACAAAATTGTTTATTGATTTCAGCTTTGGGTTTTTCATTTAAAACTTGTGCGGATTACCAACCTGCCTTATAAAATAACCCCAAAGAAGGGAAATTGTTAATTTAAAGAATTGTGCTTCATAAATATGTACTTTTAATTGCCCAGCCACTAGTGTTTCCTGATTTCCCTGAGATCAGTAAGGATGAAAGCGCATCCCTGGTCACCCTATTGAGCCTGTTTGTGAGTTTTCAGGGCAATATATCACAACTTCATACACATAAAAGTCCAGCCCACCTGTAAGGTGCACACTGCTGGGGAGACTAACTCCAACTATCCAAAAAGGCAGCAGCACTGTACACAAATTTTATTGACACCAAATAAAAGCCACAATGTTTTGGGTTAGTCTATTGTGATTAGTACTGCTACCATTTGATTTATGGTGTGGATAGTCCTTGATACACACACAAACATTTTACCTAAACAAATTTAGATAACATTTAGTTTAAAATAGTCTAACAAAGTGGTAAACAGGTATATCTTGAAATGTAGAGTTTACATTTACAACTAAGGCCTTGATTCTTCTGCAGTTGTAAAAAAGTTATTCTTTTTATTGACTATAAAATGAATATAAAAAATAATGCAATATATATAACCATAATTATAGACCTTTTCTCCAACATAGGTGTGTCCGGTCCACGGCGTCATCCTTACTTGTGGGATATTCTCTTCCCCAACAGGAAATGGCAAAGAGCCCAGCAAAGCTGGTCACATGATCCCTCCTAGGCTCCGCCTACCCCAGTCATTCTCTTTGCCGTTGTACAGGCAACATCTCCACGGAGATGGCTTAGAGTTTTTTAGTGTTTAACTGTAGTTTTTATTATTCAATCAAGAGTTTGTTATTTTAAAATAGTGCTGGTATGTACTATTTACTCAGAAACAGAAAAGAGATGAAGATTTCTGTTTGTATGAGGAAAATGATTTTAGCAACCGTTACTAAAATCCATGGCTGTTCCACACAGGACTGTTGAGAGGAATTAACTTCAGTTGGGGGAACAGTGAGCAGTCTCTTGCTGCTTGAGGTATGACACATTCTAACAAGACGATGTAATGCTGGAAGCTGTCATTTTCCCTATGGGATCCGGTAAGCCATGTTTATTAAGATTGTAAATAAGGGCTTCACAAGGGCTTATTAAGACTGTAGACTTTTTCTGGGCTAAATCGATTCATTATTAACACATATTTAGCCTTGAGGAATCATTTAATCTGGGTATTTTGATAAGATTATATCGGCAGGCACTTTTTTAGACACCTTTCTCTTTAGGGGCTTTCCCAAATCATAGGCAGAGCCTCATTTTCGCGCCGGTGTTGCGCACTTGTTTTTGAGAGGCATGACATGCAGTCGCATGTGTGAGGAGCTCTGATACATAGAAAAGACTTTCTGAAGGCGTCATTTGGTATCGTATTCCCCTTTGGGCTTGGTTGGGTCTCAGCAAAGCAGACACCAGGGACTGTAAAGGGGTTAAAGTTAAAAACGGCTCCGGTTCCGTTATTTTAAGGGTTAAAGCTTCCAAATTTGGTGTGCAATACTTTTAAGGCTTTAAGACACTGTGGTGAAATTTTGGTGAATTTTGAACAATTCCTTCATATTTTTTCGCAATTGCAGTAATAAAGTGTGTTCAGTTTAAAATTTAAAGTGACAGTAACGGTTTTATTTTAAAACGTTTTTTGTACTTTGTTATCAAGTTTATGCCTGTTTAACATGTCTGAACTACCAGATAGACTGTGTTCTGAATGTGGGGAAGCCAGAGTTCCTTCTCATTTAAATAAATGTGATTTATGTGACAATGACAATGATGCCCAAGATGATTCCTCAAGTGAGGGGAGTAAGCATGGTACTGCATCATTCCCTCCTTCGTCTACACGAGTCTTGCCCACTCAGGAGGCCCCTAGTACATCTAGCGCGCCAATACTCCTTACTATGCAACAATTAACGGCTGTAATGGATAATTCTGTCAAAAACATTTTAGCCAAAATGCACACTTATCAGCGTAAGCGCGACTGCTCTGTTTTAGATACTGAAGAGCATGACGACGCTGATAATAATGGTTCTGAAGGGCCCCTAAACCAGTCTAATGGGGCCAGGGAGGTTTTGTCTGAGGGAGAAATTACTGATTCAGGGAACATTTCTCAACAAGCTGAACCTGATGTGATTACGTTTAAATTTAAGTTGGAACATCTCCGCATTCTGCTTAAGGAGGTATTATCCACTCTGGATGATTGTGACAAGTTGGTCATCCCAGAGAAACTATGTAAAATGGACAAGTTCCTAGAGGTCCCGGGGCTCCCAGAAGTTTTTCCTATACCCAAGCGGGTGGCGGACATTGTAAATAAAGAATGGGAAAGGCCCGGTATTCCTTTCGTCCCTCCCCCCATATTTAAAAAATTGTTTCCTATGGTCGACCCCAGAAAGGACTTATGGCAGACGGTCCCCAAGGTCGAGGGAGCGGTTTCCACTTTAAACAAACGCACCACTATACCCATAGAAGATAGTTGTGCTTTCAAAGATCCTATGGATAAAAAATTAGAAGGTTTACTTAAAAAGATGTTTGTTCAGCAGGGTTACCTTCTACAACCAATTTCATGCATTGTCCCTGTCGCTACAGCCGCGTGTTTCTGGTTCGATGAGCTGGTAAAGGCGGTCGATAGTGATTCTCCTCCTTATGAGGAGATTATGGACAGAATCAATGCTCTCAAATTAGCTAATTCTTTCACCCTAGACGCCATTTTGCAATTGGCTAGGTTAGCGGCTAAGAATTCTGGGTTTGCTATTGTGGCGCGCAGAGCGCTTTGGTTGAAATCTTGGTCAGCTGATGCGTCTTCCAAGAACAAGCTACTTAACATTCCTTTCAAGGGGAAAACGCTGTTTGGCCCTGACTTGAAAGAGATTATCTCTGATATCACTGGGGGTAAGGGCCATGCCCTTCCTCAGGATCGGCCTTTCAAGGCCAAAAATAAACCTAATTTTCGTCCCTTTCGTAGAAACGGACCAGCCCAAAGTGCTACGTCCTCTAAGCAAGAGGGTAATACTTCTCAAGCCAAGCCAGCTTGGAGACCAATGCAAGGCTGGAACAAGGGAAAGCAGGCCAAGAAACCTGCCACTGCTACCAAGACAGCATGAAATGTTGGCCCCCGATCCGGGACCGGATCTGGTGGGGGGCAGACTCTCTCTCTTCGCTCGGGCTTGGGCAAGAGATGTTCTGGATCCTTGGGCCCTAGAAATAGTCTCCCAAGGTTATCTTCTGGAATTCAAGGGGCTTCCCCCAAGGGGGAGGTTCCACAGGTCTCAGTTGTCTTCAGACCACATAAAAAGACAGGCATTCTTACGTTGTGTAGAAGACCTGTTAAAAATGGGAGTGATTCATCCTGTTCCATTAGGAGAACAAGGGATGGGGTTCTACTCCAATCTGTTCATAGTTCCCAAAAAAGAGGGAACGTTCAGACCAATCTTAGATCTCAAGATCTTAAACAAGTTTCTCAAGGTTCCATCGTTCAAAATGGAAACCATTCGAACAATTCTTCCTTCCATCCAGGAAGGTCAATTCATGACCACGGTGGATTTAAAGGATGCGTATCTACATATTCCTATCCACAAGGAACATCATCGGTTCCTAAGGTTCGCATTCCTGGACAAGCATTACCAGTTCGTGGCGCTTCCTTTCGGATTAGCCACTGCTCCAAGGATTTTCACAAAGGTACTAGGGTCCCTTCTAGCTGTGCTAAGACCAAGGGGCATTGCTGTAGTACCTTACTTGGACGACATTCTGATTCAAGCGTCGTCCCTTCCTCAAGCAAAGGCTCACACGGACATTGTCCTGGCCTTTCTCAGATCTCACGGATGGAAAGTGAACGTGGAAAAGAGTTCTCTATCTCCGTCAACAAGGGTTCCCTTCTTGGGGACAATAATAGACTCCTTAGAAATGAGGATTTTTCTGACAGAGGCCAGAAAAACAAAACTTCTAGACTCTTGTCGGATACTTCATTCCGTTCCTCTTCCTTCCATAGCGCAGTGCATGGAAGTGATAGGTTTGATGGTAGCGGCAATGGACATAGTTCCTTTTGCGCGCATTCATCTAAGACCATTACAACTGTGCATGCTCAGTCAGTGGAATGGGGACTATACAAACTTGTCTCCGAGGATACAAGTAAATCAGAGGACCAGAGACTCACTCCGTTGGTGGCTGTCCCTGGACAACCTGTCACAAGGGATGACCTTCCGCAGACCAGAGTGGGTCATTGTCACGACCGACGCCAGTCTGATGGGCTGGGGCGCGGTCTGGGGATCCCTGAAAGCTCAGGGTCTTTGGTCTCGGGAAGAATCTCTTCTACCGATAAATATTCTGGAACTGAGAGCGATATTCAATGCTCTCAAGGCTTGGCCTCAGCTAGCGAGGGCCAAGTTCATACGGTTTCAATCAGACAACATGACAACTGTTGCGTACATCAACCATCAGGGGGGAACAAGGAGTTCCCTGGCGATGGAAGAAGTGACCAAAATCATTCTATGGGCGGAGTCTCACTCCTGCCACCTGTCTGCTATCCACATCCCAGGAGTGGAAAATTGGGAAGCGGATTTTCTGAGTCGTCAGACATTGCATCCGGGGGAGTGGGAACTCCATCCGGAAATCTTTGCCCAAGTCACTCAACTGTGGGGCATTCCAGACATGGATCTGATGGCCTCTCGTCAGAACTTCAAAGTTCCTTGCTACGGGTCCAGATCCAGGGATCCCAAGGCGGCTCTAGTGGATGCACTAGTAGCACCTTGGACCTTCAAACTAGCTTATGTATTCCCGCCGTTTCCTCTCATCCCCAGGCTGGTAGCCAGGATCAATCAGGAAAGGGCGTCGGTGATCTTGATAGCTCCTGCGTGGCCACGCAGGACTTGGTATGCAGATCTGGTGAATATGTCATCGGCTCCACCATGGAAGCTACCTTTGAGACGAGACCTTCTTGTTCAAGGTCCGTTCGAACATCCGAATCTGGTCTCACTCCAGCTGACTGCTTGGAGATTGAACGCTTGATCTTATCGAAGCGAGGGTTCTCAGATTCTGTTATCGATACTCTTGTTCAGGCCAGAAAGCCTGTAACTAGAAAGATTTACCACAAAATTTGGAAAAAATATATCTGTTGGTGTGAATCTAAAGGATTCCCTTGGGACAAGGTTAAGATTCCTAAGATTCTATCCTTCCTTCAAGAAGGATTGGAAAAAGGATTATCTGCAAGTTCCCTGAAGGGACAGATTTCTGCCTTGTCTGTGTTACTTCACAAAAAGCTGGCAGCTGTGCCAGATGTTCAAGCCTTTGTTCAGGCTCTGGTTAGAATCAAGCCTGTTTACAAACCTTTGACTCCTCCTTGGAGTCTCAACTTAGTTCTTTCAGTTCTTCAGGGGGTTCCGTTTGAACCCTTACATTCCGTTGATATTAAGTTATTATCTTGGAAAGTTTTGTTTTTGGTTGCAATTTCTTCTGCTAGAAGAGTTTCAGAGTTATCTGCTCTGCAGTGTTCTCCTCCTTATCTGGTGTTCCATGCAGATAAGGTGGTTTTACGTACTAAACCTGGTTTTCTTCCAAAAGTTGTTTCTAACAAAAACATTAACCAGGAGATTATAGTACCTTCTCTGTGTCCGAAACCAGTTTCGAAGAAGGAACGTTTGTTGCACAATTTGGATGTTGTTCGCGCTCTACAATTCTATTTAGATGCTACAAAGGATTTTAGACAAACATCTTCCTTGTTTGTTGTTTATTCCGGTAAAAGGAGAGGTCAAAAAGCAACTTCTACCTCTCTCTCTTTTTGGATTAAAAGCATCATCAGATTGGCTTACGAGACTGCCGGACGGCAGCCTCCCGAAAGAATCACAGCTCATTCCACTAGGGCTGTGGCTTCCACATGGGCCTTCAAGAACGAGGCTTCTGTTGATCAGATATGTAGGGCAGCGATTTGGTCTTCACTGCACACTTTTACCAAATTTTACAAGTTTGATACTTTTGCTTCTTCAGAGGCTATTTTTGGGAGAAAGGTTTTGCAAGCCGTGGTGCCTTCCATCTAGGTGACCTGATTTGCTCCCTCCCATCATCCGTGTCCTTAAGCTTTGGTATTGGTTCCCACAAGTAAGGATGACGCCGTGGACCGGACACACCTATGTTGGAGAAAACAGAATTTATGTTTACCTGATAAATTACTTTCTCCAACGGTGTGTCCGGTCCACGGCCCGCCCTGGTTTTTTAATCAGGTCTGATAATTTATTTTCTTTAACTACAGTCACCACGGTATCATATGGTTTCTCCTATGCAAATATTCCTCCTTAACGTCGGTCGAATGACTGGGGTAGGCGGAGCCTAGGAGGGATCATGTGACCAGCTTTGCTGGGCTCTTTGCCATTTCCTGTTGGGGAAGAGAATATCCCACAAGTAAGGATGACGCCGTGGACCGGACACACCGTTGGAGAAAGTAATTTATCAGGTAAACATAAATTCTGTTTTTATCTTTTTACTGAAAAGATAAGGATACATTTATATCTACACCCTGTTCCAAATGATTATTCAAATTCTATTTCAGTGTCACAAAGATTACATTTTTGTTTTTCAATTTAACTCATGGATGGCATTGTGTCTCATGGCTCTTTTGATCACTGAAAACAATTTTGGACACCTGTGATAAATAGATTGCCAGGTGAGCCCCATTAAAGGAAAAACTACTAAAGGAGGGTGTTCCACATTATTAAGCAGAGCACCATTTTCAAGCAATATGGGTAAGTAAAAGGATCTCTCTGCTGCCGAAAATAGTGAAATAGTTCAATGCCTTGGACGAGGTATAAAAACATTAGATATTTCACGAAAACTTAAGTGATCATCGCACTATTAAGCGATTTGTGACTGATTCAGAGCACAGACAGATTCGTGCAGATAAAGGCACATTGAGGAAGATTTCTGCCAGATCCATGCATTGGATCAAGATAATAGCTGCTAAAATACCATTACATAGCAGCAAACAGATTATTTGAAGCTGCTGGTGCCTCTGGAGTCCCACGGACATCAAGGTGTAGAGTCCTCCAGAGTCTTGCAACTGTGCATAATCCTTCAATTCGGCTACAACTAACCAATGCTCACAAGCAGAAACGACTGCATTGGGCAGAAAAATACATGAAGACTAATTTTCAAACAGCACTGTTCATTGATGAGTGCCGTGCAACCCTGGATGGTCCAGATGGATGGAGTAGTGGATGGTTGGTGGACGGCCACCCTGTTCCAACAAGGCTGCGACATCAGCAAGGCGGTGGTGGAGTCATGTTTTGAGCTGGAATCATGGGAAGGGAGCTGGTCGGCCCCTTTAGGGTCCCCAAGGTGTAAAGATGACCCCTGAAAAGTATGTGGAGTTCCTGACTGACCACTTCCTTCCCTGGTACAGAAGGAAGAACTATGCTTTACGTAATAAAATAATCTTCATGCATGACAATGCACCATCTCATGCTGCAAAGAATACCTCTGCATCAATGGCTGCTATGGGGATGAAAAGAGAGATAGTCATGGTGTGGCCTCCATCCTCCCCTGACCTCAATGCTATTGAGAACCTTTGGAGCATCCTCAAGCAAAAGATTTATGAGGGTGGGAGGCAGTTTACATCCAAACAGCAGCTCTGGGAGGCTATTCTGACATCTTGCAAACAAATTCAAGCAGAAACTGTCCAAAAACTCACAAGTTCAATGGATGCAAGACTTGTGAAGCTGCTATCAAATAAGGGGTCCTATGTTAAAATGTAACGTGACCTGTTAAAATGTTTAAAAAGTTAAAATGTTGTTCAAAGTTTGATTAATATAGCTTTTGATTTCAGTAAATTTGCTGCAAACACAACAAATAACAATTTTCAGTTCTTTACAACCTATAAAGTGTTTTGAAACTTATTGCGTGTAATAATTTGGAACAGTGCATTGTAACTTTTATTTTGAAAAAAAATAATACTGTTATTAGGAGGTTTGTTCAATAAAATTTGAATTGTACTCTTAATAGTTGTTAACATGAGAATTATGCTGTTGTTTACATCAATTATTTAGGTAAATGAGAAAGAGATATCATTGGCATAATAATTTGGAACAGGGTGTATAAGTATATCCAAGTGTACATACAGGGTATGCCCAATCAAATGTATTATAATTAAGGCATAGTAGTTAGTAACGCCAACAGTTTCTCCAATATGAAAACCCAGAAACAACCAAAAGAAATACAACTAGAAAAGGCATAACTTGCAGCATGATGTACTTCCAACAAGACATCCGTGTAGAATTTTGTTGTTAGTTCCAGGTAGTAAACCTAACTATTGTAATAGAGACTAGGTCTAAATTTGCAAGAGTAATTATTGCAGACACGGAAATGAAATAGATTTTACTATGGTGCTTGGCTAAGGAAGATGTTGTGTGGTTTTTCTTGCAGAGAGCATAGTCCATCAGAGGAGTGTTTGAAAAATGGTGAAAATGTTGATGTAGAAACAAGTGAGATTCTTTCTACAGTTCCTCAAGAAATAAGCGTCAACGTTTTGCAGTTCATAAAGCGTGCAGGTATGTTACATTGAGATATTGATATTTTCTACCCTATGCCTAGAGTTCTAGTTATATCGGGTTTAGTTTTGAGGGCAAAAGAATGTAGAGACAAGTATAAACCAATAGACCTATAAACATCTAATCTTTCCATTCCACAAAGAAACCTAAAACTTCAATCCACCTACATAGTGTTAAATATATCCAGAAATCTATTTCCTTACTGTATTTGTTGCTACTAAGCCAACTGGAAGGCTGTTTTACGTAGGTTCAGTAAATTAATATTTACCTCTAAATTGTTTACGCAGGCTTTATTTAGTTTAGAAATGTATGTATTAGATTATTAAAAAATTGCAACTCATTGAATTGTTGAAATTCTTTACGTAATAAGAATTCTTTCTCCAACATAGGTGTGTCCGGTCCACGGCGTCATCCTTACTTGTGGGATATTCTCTTCCCCAACAGGAAATGGCAAAGAGCCCAGCAAAGCTGGTCACATGATCCCTCCTAGGCTCCGCCTACCCCAGTCATTCTCTTTGCCGTTGTACAGGCAACATCTCCACGGAGATGGCTTAGAGTTTTTTAGTGTTTAACTGTAGTTTTTCATTATTCAATCAAGAGTTTGTTATTTTCAAATAGTGCTGGTACGTACTATTTACTCAGAAACAGAAAAGAGATGAAGAATTCTGTTTGTATGAGGAATATGATTTTAGCAACCGTAACTAAAATCCATGGCTGTTCCACACAGGACTGTTGAGAGCAATTAACTTCAGTTGGGGGAACAGTTTGCAGTCTCTTGCTGCTTGAGGTATGACACATTCTAACAAGACGATGTAATGCTGGAAGCTGTCATTTTCCCTATGGGATCCGGTAAGCCATGTTTATTACGATTGTAAATAAGGGCTTCACAAGGGCTTATTTAAACTGTAGACTTTTTCTGGGCTAAATCGATTGATTATTAACACATATTTAGCCCTGAGGAATCATTTTATCTGGGTATTTTGATATAATAATATCGGCAGGCACTGTTTTAGACACCTTATTCTTTAGGGGCTTTCCCCAAGCATAGGCAGAGTCTCATTTTCGCGCCGGTGTTGCGCACTTGTTTTTGAGAGGCATGGCATGCAGTCGCATGTGAGAGGAGCTCTGATACTTATAAAAGACTTCTGAAGGCGTCATTTGGTATCGTATTCCCCTTTGGGTTTGGTTGGGTCTCAGCAAAGCAGATACCAGGGACTGTAAAGGGGTTTAAAGCTTAAAACGGCTCCGGTTCCGTTATTTTAAGGGTTAAAGCTTCCAAAATTGGTGTGCAATATTTTCAAGGCTTTAAGACGCTGTGGTGAAAATTTGGTGAATTTTGAACAATTCCTTCATGTTTTTTCGCAATTGCAGTAATAAAGTGTGTTCAGTTTAAAATTTAAAGTGACAGTAACGGTTTTATTTTAAAACGTTTTTTGTACTTTCTGATCAAGTTTATGCCTGTTTAACATGTCTGAACTACCAGATAGACTGTGTTCTGAATGTGGGGAAGCCAGAATTCCTATTCATTTAAATAAATGTGATTTATGTGATAATGACAATGATGCCCAAGATGATTCCTCAAGTGAGGGGAGTAAGCATGGTACTGCATCATTCCCTCCTTCGTCTACACGAGTCTTGCCCACTCAGGAGGCCCCTAGTACATCTAGCGCGCCAATACTCCTTACTATGCAACAATTAACGGCTGTAATGGATAATTCTGTCAAAAACATTTTAGCCAAAATGAACCCTTGTCAGCGTAAGCGTGGCTGCTCTGTTTTAGTTACTGAAGAGCATGACGACGCTGATATTAATATCTCTGAAGGGCCCCTAACCCAATCTGAGGGGGCCAGGGAGGTTTTGTCTGAGGGAGAAATTACTGATTTAGGGAACATTTCTCAGCAGGCTGAATCTGATGTGATTACATTTAAATTTAAATTGGAACATCTCCGCATTTTGCTTAAGGAGGTATTATCCACTCTGGATGATTGTGAAAATTTAGTCATCCCAGAGAAACTATGTAAAATGGACAAGTTCCTAGAGGTGCCGGGGCTCCCAGAAGCTTTTCCTATACCCAAGCGGGTGGCGGACATTGTTAATAAAGAATGGGAGAGGCCCGGTATTCCTTTCGTCCCTCCCCCCATATTTAAAAAATTGTTTCCTATGGTCGACCCCAGAAAGGACTTATGGCAGTCAGTCCCCAAGGTCGAGGGAGCGGTTTCTACTTTAAACAAACGCACCACTATTCCAATAGAGGATAGTTGTGCTTTCAAAGATCCTATGGATAAAAAATTAGAAGGTTTGCTTAAAAAGATGTTTGTTCAGCAGGGTTACCTTCTACAACCCATTTCATGCATTGTCCCTGTCACTACTGCCGCATATTTCTGGTTTGATGAACTGCTTAAGGTGCTCGATAGTGACTCTCCTCCTTATGAGGAGATTATGGACAGAATCAATGCTCTCAAAGTGGCTAATTCTTTCACTCTAGACGCCTCTTTGCAATTGGCTAAGTTAGCGGCTAAGAACTCTGGGTTTGCTATTGTGGCGCGCAGAGCGCTTTGGTTGAAATCTTGGTCGGCTGATGCGTCTTCCAAGAACAAGCTACTAAACATTCCTTTCAAGGGGAAAACGTTGTTTGGTCCTGACTTGAAAGAGATTATCTCTGATATCACTGGGGGTAAGGGCCACGCCCTTCCTCAGGATCGGCCTTTCAAGGCAAAAAATAGACCTAATTTTCGTCCCTTTCGTAAAAACGGACCAGCCCAAGGTGCTACGTCCTCTAAGCAAGAGGGTAATACTTCTCAGGCCAAGCCAGCTTGGAGACCAATGCAAGGCTGGAACAAGGGAAAGCAGGCCAAGAAACCTGCCACTGCTACCAAGACAGCATGAAATATTGGCCCCCGATCCGGGACCGGATTTGGTGGGGGGCAGACTCTCTCTCTTCGCTCAGGCTTGGGCAAGAGATGTTCTGGATCCTTGGGCGCTAGAAATAGTCTCCCAGGGTTATCTTCTGGAATTCAAGGGACTTCCCCCAAGGGGGAGGTTCCACAGGTCTCAGTTGTCTTCAGACCACATAAAAAGACAGGCGTTCTTACATTGTGTAGAAGACCTGTTAAAAATGGGAGTGATTCATCCTGTTCCATTAAGAGAACAAGGGATGGGGTTCTACTCCAATCTGTTCATAGTTCCCAAAAAAGAGGGAACGTTCAGACCAATCCTAGATCTCAAGATCTTAAACAAATTTCTCAAGGTCCCATCGTTCAAGATGGAAACCATTCGAACTATCCTTCCTTCCATCCAGGAAGGTCAATTCATGACCACGGTGGATTTAAAGGATGCGTATCTACATATTCCTATCCACAAGGAACATCATCGGTTCCTAAGGTTTGCATTCCTGGACAAACATTACCAGTTCGTGGCGCTTCCTTTCGGATTAGCCACTGCTCCAAGGATTTTCACAAAGGTACTAGGGTCCCTTCTAGCGGTGCTAAGACCAAGGGGCATTGCAGTAGTACCTTACCTGGACGACATTCTGATTCAAGCGTCGTCCCTTCCTCAAGCAAAGGCTCACACGGACATTGTACTGGCCTTTCTCAGATCTCACGGCTGGAAAGTGAACGTGGAAAAGAGTTCTCTATCCCCGTCAACAAGGGTTCCCTTCTTGGGAACAATTATAGACTCCTTAGAAATGAGGATCTTTCTAACAGAGGCCAGAAAAACAAAGCTTCTGGACTCTTGTCGGATACTTCATTCCGTTCCTCTTCCTTCCATAGCTCAGTGCATGGAAGTGATCGGTTTGATGGTGGCGGCGATGGACATAGTTCCTTTTGCGCGCATTCATCTAAGACCATTACAACTGTGCATGCTCAGTCAGTGGAATGGGGACTATACAGACTTGTCTCCGAAGATACAAGTAAATCAGAGGACCAGAGACTCACTCCGTTGGTGGCTGTCCCTGGACAATCTGTCTCAAGGGATGATGTTCCACAGACCAGAGTGGGTCATTGTCACGACCGACGCCAGTCTGATAGGCTGGGGCGCGGTCTGGGGATCCCTGAAAGCTCAGGGTCTTTGGTCTCGGGAAGAATCTCTTCTACCGATAAATATTCTGGAACTGAGAGCGATATTCAATGCTCTCCAGGCCTGGCCCCAGCTTGCGAGGACCAGGTTCATACGGTTTCAATCAGACAACATGACGACTGTTGCGTACATCAACCATCAGGGGGGAACAAGAAGTTCCCTAGCGATGGAAGAAGTAACCAAAATTATTCTTTGGGCGGAGTCTCACTCCTGCCACCTGTCTGCTATCCACATCCCAGGAGTGGAAAATTGGGAAGCGGATTTTCTGAGTCGGCAGACATTGCATCCGGGGGAGTGGGAACTCCATCCGGAAATCTTTGCCCAAGTCACTCACCTGTGGGGCATTCCAGACATGGATCTGATGGCCTCTCGTCAGAACTTCAAAGTTCCTTGCTACGGGGCCAGATCCAGGGATCCCAAGGCGGCTCTAGTGGATGCACTAGTAGCACCTTGGAC
Source organism: Bombina bombina (assembly GCF_027579735.1). Taxonomy (NCBI): domain Eukaryota; kingdom Metazoa; phylum Chordata; class Amphibia; order Anura; family Bombinatoridae; genus Bombina; species Bombina bombina. The sequence goes on from NC_069499.1 coordinate 232,526,419, forward strand.
CTTCAAACTAGCTTATGTGTTCCCGCCATTTCCTCTCATCCCCAGGCTGATAGCCAGGATCAAGCAGGAGAGGGCGTCGGTGATCTTGATAGCTCCTGCGTGGCCACGCAGGACTTGGTATGCAGATCTGGTGAATATGTCATCGGCTCCACCTTGGAAGCTACCTTTGAGACGAGACCTTCTTGTTCAGGGTCCGTTCGAACATCCGAATCTGGTTTCACTCCAGCTGACTGCTTGGAGATTGAACGCTTGATTTTATCGAAGCGAGGATTCTCAGATTCTGTTATCGATACTCTTGTTCAGGCCAGAAAGCCTGTGACTAGAAAGATTTACCACAAAATTTGGAAAAAATATATCTGTTGGTGTGAATCTAAAGGATTCCCTTGGGACAAGGTTAAGATTCCTAGGATTCTATCCTTCCTTCAAGAAGGATTGGACAAAGGATTATCTGCTAGTTCCCTGAAGGGACAGATTTCTGCCTTGTCGGTATTACTTCACAAAAAGCTGGCAGCTGTGCCAGATGTTCAAGCCTTTGTTCAGGCTCTGGTTAGAATCAAGCCTGTTTACAAACCTTTGACTCCTCCTTGGAGTCTCAATTTAGTTCTTTCAGTTCTTCAGGGGGTTCCGTTTGAACCCTTACATTCCGTTGATATTAAGTTATTATCTTGGAAAGTTTTGTTTTTAGTTGCGATTTCTTCTGCTAGAAGAGTCTCAGAATTATCTGCTCTGCAGTGTTCTCCTCCTTATCTGGTGTTCCATGCAGATAAGGTGGTTTTACGTACTAAACCTGGTTTTCTTCCAAAAGTTGTTTCTAACAAAAACATTAACCAGGAGATTATCGTACCTTCTCTGTGTCCAAAACCAGTTTCAAAGAAGGAACGTTTGTTGCACAATTTGGATGTTGTTCGCGCTCTAAAATTCTATTTAGATGCTACAAAGGATTTGAGACAAACATCTTCCTTGTTTGTTGTTTATTCCGGTAAAAGGAGAGGTCAAAAAGCAACTTCTACCTCTCTCTCTCTTTGGATTAAAAGCATCATCAGATTGGCTTACGAGACTGCCGGACGGCAGCCTCCCGAAAGAATCACAGCTCATTCCACTAGGGCTGTGGCTTCCACATGGGCCTTCAAGAACGAGGCTTCTGTTGATCAGATATGTAGGGCAGCGACTTGGTCTTCACTGCACACTTTTACCAAATTTTACAAGTTTGATTCTTTTGCTTCTTCTGAGGCTATTTTTGGGAGAAAGGTTTTGCAAGCCGTGGTGCCTTCCATTTAGGTGACCTGATTTGCTCCCTCCCTTCATCCGTGTCCTAAAGCTTTGGTATTGGTTCCCACAAGTAAGGATGACGCCGTGGACCGGACACACCTATGTTGGAGAAAACAGAATTTATGTTTACCTGATAAATTTCTTTCTCCAACGGTGTGTCCGGTCCACGGCCCGCCCTGGTTTTTTTTTAATCAGGTCTGATATTTTATTTTCTTTAACTACAGTCACCACGGTACCATATGGTTTCTCCTATGCAAATATTCGAATGACTGGGGTAGGCGGAGCCTAGGAGGGATCATGTGACCAGCTTTGCTGGGCTCTTTGCCATTTCCTGTTGGGGAAGAGAATATCCCACAAGTAAGGATGACGCCGTGGACCGGACACACCGTTGGAGAAAGAAATTTATCAGGTAAACATAAATTCTGTTTTTAAAGCTTATCACTACTTAAGTTATAAATTGCACTTGACCTGACACGTATGCATGTGGTTTTACCTGTCTTAGCAGTGCTGTGTTGCATAATATGTAGAGGGACCAACTGATGCATTGATATCTGGTTGCACATTGTCTGCTTATGTCACACTTATAACTGTCAAACAGCCATAGATCCAATTTGCAATGAAGTTTACTGTTTCTTACATAAAAAGATGATGGTCCACAGTCCTCCATAACATATGGGATATATTTCCTGCCACTAGGAGGTCAAGAACCCATATCGGAGCTTGAAATCCCTTCCACCTCCCATCTATCTCTTAAGTTTGTTCTTGGCATCATAGGAGTTTTTGAGAATAGAGGTGTTTCTAGCTACTTGCTTATGGATTTAAATTTGGGAGCTCAGATCCATTTGAGACCCAGAGCCCCTGGGATCTATCATTAACAAAGAAGACAGAAGAGAAACCTCACAGCAGCTGAATAATATAGGGACATAGGAGTACCCTGTTATGGCAAAGTATTTCCCTATGGGACTTCAGCCATAACTACTCTCAGGCATTGCAGAGACTCATCCTTAGCCTCCATCCGAGGGACACAGGTACTTCCTACTGCAATCCTCTGCGGTACCCATACCTGCACTGGCTGGGCCCTCTACTGGATAAGCTGCATTAACAAGGTTTAGACCAGCCTAGTAAACCAGCGGAGGGGTACTATTTAAGGTAAGTGACTTAACATAACACACTCAAAGCCTATTGCACACTCAAAGGCTATTTGTAGGTACTCTGACACAGGTACAGCATAGCCAGAGGGCTTAGCTTGCTCTCCTCCATGACATTTTTTTTTCTTTTACAAGATATGACGAGTCCACGGATTTCATCCTTACTTATGGGATATCGCCTCCTGGTCAGCAGCAGGAGGCAAAGAGCACCACAGCAGAGCTGTATATATAGCTCCTCCCTTCCCTCCCACTCCAGTCATTCTCTTTGCCTGTGTTAGTGATAGGAAGAGGTAAGGTGAGGTGTTAGTTTTAGATTCTGCAATCAAGAGTTAATTATTTTTAAGTGCTGCTACTTTGTGCTGGGGTGTAGCCTAGACCAGATCACTCTCTTCAGTAACAAAAAGAGAAGCTTTTGGTGGCTTCAAAGCAATGGGAACTGGTGGGACATAATTCTCACTGCGCCTCCTATACATTGTTTGCTGCCCTAATTCTGATAGCCTAAGCACTTTTAACTCAGGCTGAATTTTGTCCACAGGGCTATGGGAGGGAGAGTGCCTCTGAAAACCTGCTGGACTGCCATGCTGTCGCACAGCTTTCCAGGTAAGTGCTGATTTTTTATTCTGGGTGGATCTCAGAAAAATGGAGCACTTATTTATGTGGTCAGGACTCCTATATGTAAACGGAGGGACAGCACATACTGGGCGGGGGCTAAAATTCCATCAGTTAGCGTTCCTGGACAGTCACATATACTGGGGCTAAGTAATAGTCCGCATGAGAACAGGGCTCTTACTGTGTTGGGACATGTCTCCTCTCCTATTAAGACCGGTATATGGCATATTTTCAGTTTGATAACGTCCAGGACCTGGTTCCGTTAATGTTAAGTGATATAACATTTATTGTATTGGCATGGTGTATGGGTCACTTCGGTTTATGTTACATAAATTCGGCTGCTTTTCCAACCATGCATGTTGAGGCTTTCCTATGTACAGCTAAGCCTAGCTAGCTCCCGGTGGCCTATCTATATTAATGGCGACCGGGAGATTGAGTGTTCACGCCCACGATGGGCGGAGTTGTTAGTTTGCGCCGCTTCGGGCGCTTCCTCTGTCCCCCAGGGCATATATCAGACAAATGCCGGGAGTTGAAGATTATTCACACCCACGATGGGCAGAGTTGCTAAGCGTGCCACTTTCAGGCGCTTTCTCTGTCTCTAGGCAAGTAACGGGAGTTGGAGCGTCTTAACGCCCACGAGGGGCGGAGCTCTGTGACGCCTGTTTGGATGCCTGGGACAGAGTCTCTCACCAGTGTGGTTATCCCTTGCGGGTTTAACACGCTGTGAGAGTGCAGTTGGACTGCATTTATATGTCGTTGCTGCTCAGTGTGTATTGCACAGAGGAAAATAAGTTAATAGGCATTCCTATATGAGCCTTAAGATATTTGCATTTGGTTACTTCAACATGATCTCTGAGTGTAAAAAGGCTGCAGATTTCTTGTTAATTATTCCAACTGTTTTTTATATGTTATTTTTATTGCATAAATTCAACTGTTTATTTGTTATTTCCTCCTTTGTATCTATAGGATGGAACAACTGATCAAAAAGACAGTTTCTTTCAAGATTTAAAGAGACAGTAAGGTCTTTTCATGTGCCCATTGTATCAAGGAATTTCAGTTGTTTTCTTTGCTCATTCATCCCTTGTGATTTGGGATGGAACAAAAGCGTACATAATGAGACGGTTTTCATTTTTTGTGTGTAACTTTTTTTATTAAAAGAAAAAAATTCTTGTACCTTCTCTCTCTAAGGAGTTGGCTATTAGGAACAGGTTGATAATGGTCAAGTTATGCCATTCTTTCCTCCTATAAGTGTTCCTTGGAAATTTATGACCCACGCACGGTGCCCTGCGCTCCCTTTTACACTCCGTGCGGAGTTATGGTATTTCCACGAGGTGGGAAACATTCCTAGAGGAAGTTTTTCAGTAGTTACTATTTCCAATGCTTCCTCCATATTATGAAGGAGGAATATGCTTTGGGATTTTCCAAATTCTTGGAGATGTTCCTGATAGCTGACGACGTCAGGGACTCTGGACGGACGGTCCCTTATGGTAGAGGGGGGCTATTTCTACCCTGGCCAAGCGATCTTTTATTCCTATCAAGGATAGTTGTGCTTTTAAAGACCCTGTGGATAAGAAGTTAGAGGGTCTTATTAAGAAAGTTTACATCCACCAGGGATTTCTTTTACAATCGGCGTTGTTACTGTGACTAGTGCGGCTGCTTTCTGGTTTGATGCTCTAGAGGAGTCTCTTAAGACAGAGACCCCATGGGAAGAGATACAGGATTGGATTAAAGCTCTTAAGCTAGCTAAAGCTTTTAGCTATTCCTTACAAAGGGAAGACCCTGTTCGTGTCTGACTCAGAGGAAATTATTTCTAAAGGTAAGGGTCATCTCCTCCCTCAGGATAAGAAGTCCAAACAGAGAGAGAGACAGAGTGATTTTCGTTCCTTTTCGAAGTTTCAAGGAAGTTCCCTCTTCCGCTAAACAGGAAGGGGATTATTCACAGAACAAGTCCACTTGGACAACCAGTCTTGGAACAAGGGTAAATAACCCAAGAAGCCTGCTGCTGCTACCAAGACAGCATGAAGGGGCGGTCCCCGATCCGGGACAGGATCTAGTAGGGGGCAGACTTTTCTCTTTTTGGATAAGAGACGTTCAGGATCCAGGGACACTAGAAATCGTGTCTCAAGGGTATCAGTTGGAATTCAAAAATTCCTTCCCCAGAGGAAGGTTTCTTCTTTCACGATTGTCTGTAGACCAGATAAAAAGAGAGGCGTTCTTACGCTGTGTAAGAGACCTCTCCTCCATGGGAGTAATTTGCCCCGTTCCAATACAGGAACAGGGGCAGGGGTTTTACTCAATTCTTTGTAGTTCCCATGACAATGGGGAACGTTCCAACCCATTTTAGATCTCAAGAGTCTAAACAAGTTTCTCAGAGTTCCATCCTTCCAGATGGAGGCTATTCAGACAATTCTTCCATTGATCCAGGAGGGTCATTATATGACTACCGTGGACTAATAGGATGCATATCTTCATATTCCTATCCACAGAGATCATCATCAGTTTCTGAGGTTTGCCTTTCTGGACAAACTTTTCCAGTTCGTGGCCCTTCCTTTCGGTTTGGCCACAGCACCCAGAATCTTCACAAAGGTTCTAGGGTCTCTGCTAGCGGTTCTCAGGCCGCGGGGCATTGCAGTGGCACCTTATCTGGACGATATTCTGATCCAGGCGTCGTCTTATCAGCTGACAAAGTCTCATACCGACATTGTTCTGTCCTTTCTAAGGACTCACGGGTGGAAGGGGAATCTAGAAAAGAGTTCACTAATTCCACAGACAAGGGTTCCTTTCCTGGGAACTCTAATAGACTCTATATCCATGAAAATCTTTTTCACGGAAGTCAGAAAGTTAAAGATTCTGAATACATGCTGATCCCTTCAGTCCAATCCTCGGCCATCCGTGGCTCAGTGCATGGAGGTAATTGGATTGATGGTGGCAGCAATGGACATCATTCAGTTTGCTCGTTTTCATCTCAGTCCTCTACAACTGAGCATGCTCAGATAGTGGAATGGAGATTATGCAAATTTGTCTCCTCAGATAGATCTGGATCAGGAGACATGGGACTCTCTTCTTTGATGGTTGTCGCCGGATTATCTGTCCCAAGGGACGTGCTTCCGCAGACCCTCATGGGTGATAGTGACAACGGACGCCAGTCTACTAGGATGGGGAGCAGTCTGGAATTCCCTGAAGGCTCAGGGTGTGTGGACTCTGTCAGAGTCTCTTCTTCCAATCAATATTCTGGAATTGAGAGCAATATTCAATGCGCTTCAGGCTTGGCCTCAGTTGGCTTCTGCAAAATTCATCAGATTTCAGTCGGACAACATCACGACTGTGGCTTACATCAATCATCATGGAGAAACAAGAAGTTCCTTAGCGATGACAGAAGTATCCAAGATAATTCGGTGTGCGGAGGCTCACTCTTGTTCAATGTTCCCTCTAATTTTTTTTCATTGTGTGCAAATTTTTTTTTCTCTGTGCGGGTTTGATACCGCTTGTGTGCGGCATTGAGCCTAGACACACACATACATACATATATATATATATATCTATCAGACACAGAGAAGCTTCAGTCTCCTGCATAGCCTCCTCAGATGCCTAGACCAGCTTGTGAGCATTATTTAACCCCATGTCTGCCAAAAGGTCTACAGTGCATTGTAAAGGAATACACTGCAATCCTCTCTGGTAGCCAAGGGGTTAAATAGTGACCTGCATGTTTTGTTTTAGGTTTGCTTTTTGTTTCAAAGAATCCTGTATTGGAAAAAGAGGGAAAAAAAGTTTCTGCTGTTGCTATAATACGTTTTATGAGCATTGTGGCACTTTTTTCTAGCTCCAAATGTGTGGATTTATGCTTCACCTTTAACTTTCAGCTGTCACACAAACTGTGAAACTTATGGCATGTGAGGAAGATCTCCAGCCCTCACCTACTCGGCTGTTTCTAGTGTGTGTCTGCTGTATGGAGGAGGAGGGCTGCACTTCTTCCTCTGACATTCTTCATTTAATTGGAAGTGCTTATAGCTTGCTGCCCAACACCCTCCGTGTGTGAGTTCTCCCGGTCTCTGACAGCGCTGTGTGATTTATGCACACAACTGTCAGCTTAAGCCCTTCCCCCTCAGTGTACAGGAAACAGATCAAGCTGTGCTACACCGGACCGGAGGGACTTTTTATTTAAACGGTCACAGTGTTGTTTCATGCCGTTTTTCCTGGAGGCCATCAGTAATTAAATAAATAAATCCCTTTCCACATTCTCCTGTTTTGCGCGGCCTGAGGTACTGCCTGCGCTACACAGGGAGGGAAGGAGCGTGGCCGCGCTGCCGCGCACCTTAGAGGGAACAGTGTTCTTGTTATCTGTTCTCTGTCATCAATCTACATCCCAGGAGGTGACAACTGGGAAGCGGACTTTTTAAGCAGACAGACGTTTCATCCGGGGGAGTGGGGACTCCATCCGGAAGTCTTTGCCACCCTGATTCTCAGATGGGGCAGACCGGAATTGGATCTGACGGCGTCTCGTCAGTATGCCAAGCTCCCAAGATACGGATCCAGGGATCCTCAGGCCGAATTGATAGATGCCTTGGCAGTGCCTTGGTCGTTCAACCTAGCTTATGAATTTCCACCGTTTGCTCTCCTTCCCCGGGTGATTGCTCGGATCAAACAGGAGAGGGCTTCAGTACCGCAGGACTTGGTATGCCGATCTAGTGGACATGTCATCTCTGCCACCGTGGAAGCTTCCATAGAGGCAGGACCTTCTCATTCAGGGACCTTTCTATCACCCAAATCTAGTTTATCTGCAACTGAATGCTTGGAGATTGAATGCTTGATTTTATCTAAACGGGGGTTCTCTGATTCGGTCATTGATACTTTGATTCAGGCATGTAAGCAGATCTACCACAATATATGGCGTAAATATCTTTATTGGTGCAAATCCAATGGCTACTCATGGAGTATAGTTAGGATTCCCAGGATTCTGTCTTTTCTCCAAGAAGGATTGGAGAAAGGGTTATCAGCAAGTTCCTTAAAGGGACAAATCTCTGCTTTGTCAATTTTACTACAAAAACATTTGGCAGATGTTCCAGACGTTCAGTCTTTTTGTCAGGCTCTAACCAGAATCAAGCCTGTGTTTAGACCAATTGCTCCACCCTTTAGTTTGAATTTAGTTCTTAATTTTCTTCAAGGGGTTCCGTTTGAACCCATGCATTCCATAGATATTAAGTTGTTATCTTGGAAGGTTTTATTTTTGGTTGCTATTTCTTCTGCTAGTAGAGTTTCTGAGCTTTCAGCATTACAATGTGACTCACCTTATCTTATCTTCCATTCTGATAAGGTGGTTTTACGTACCAAGGTTGTTTCTAATTTAGAATTTCTCCAACATAGGTGTGTCCGGTCCACGGCGTCATCCTTACTTGTGGGATATTCTCTTCCCCAACAGGAAATGGCAAAGAGCCCAGCAAAGCTGGTCACATGATCCCTCCTAGGCTCCGCCTTCCCCAGTCATTCTCTTTGCCGTTGTACAGGCAACATCTCCACGGAGATGGCTTAGAGTTTTTTGGTGTTTAAATGTAGTTTTTATTCTTCAATCAAGAGTTTGTTATTTTAAAATAGTGCTGGTATGTACTATTTACTCTGAAACAGGAAAGAGATGAAGATTTCTGTTTGTAAGAGGAAAATGATTTTAGCAACCGTTACTAAAATCGATGGCTGTTTCCACACAGGACTGTTGAGATGAATTAACTTCAGTTGGGGGAAACAGTGAGCAGACTTTTGCTGCTTGAGGTATGACACATTTCTAACAAGACTCGGTAATGCTGGAAGCTGCCATTTTCCCTATGGGAACCGGTAAGCCATTTTCTTAGTTTAAGTAAAAGAATAAAGGGCTTCATTAGGGCTTAAAAAACTGGTAGACATTTTTCTGGGCTAAAACGATTACTTTACTAAGTATATTTGGCAGATTATTACTTTTAATAGTTGTTAAATCTTGGGGATTGTTTTAATAAAAACGGCAGGCACTGTATTGGACACCTTTTTCACTGGGGGCCTTTTCTAGTCATAGACAGAGCCTCATTTTCGCGCCTCTAATGCGCAGTTGTTTTTGGAAAGCATGGCATGCAGATGCATGTGTGAGGAGCTAAGAACCACTGAAAAAGCTTATAGAAGGCATCATTTGGTATCGTATTCCCCTCTGGGCTTGGTTGGGTCTCAGCAAAGCAGATACCTGGGACTGTATAGGGGTTAAATGTAAAAACGGCTCCGGTTCCGTTATTTTAAGGGTTAAAGCTTTCAAATTTGGTGTGCAATACTTTTAAGGCTTTAAGTTACTGTGGTGAAATTTTGGTGAAATTTGAACAATTCCTTCATACTTTTTCACATATTCAGTAATAAAGTGTGTTCAGTTTGAAATTTAAAGGGACAGTAACGGTTTTATTGTAAAACGTTTTTTGTGCTTTGTTGACAAGTTTAAGCCTGTTTAACATGTCTGAACCATCAGATAACGATGTTCTATATGTATGAAAGCCAATGTGTCTCCCCATTTAAATATATGTGATATATTTGTGTCATAATGTCCAAACAAAGTAGGGATAATAATGCCATAGATATGATATTGCCCAAGATGATTCCTCTAATGAGGGGAGTAAGCATGGTACTGCATCATCCCCTTCTGTGTCTACACCAGTTTTGCCCACACAAGAGGCCCCTAGTACATCTAGTGCGCCAATACTTATTACCATACAACAATTAATGGCTGTAATGGATAATTCTATTGCATGCATTTTTTTCCAAAATGCCTACTTATCAGAGAAAGCGTGATTGCTCTGTTTTAAACACTGAAGAGCAAGAGGACGCTGATGATATCTGTTCTGACATACCCTCACACCTATCTGAAGGGGCCAGGAGGGAGGTTTTGTCTGAGGGAGAAATTTCAGATTCAGGGAAAATTTCTCAACAAGCAGAACCTGATATTGTAACTTTTAAATTTCAACATCTCCACGCACTACTTAAGGAGGTATTATCTACTCTGGATGATTGTGACAATTTGGTCATTCCAGAGAAATTAGGTAAGATGGACAAGTTCCTAGAGGTTCCGGTGCCCCCCGATGTTTTTCCTATACCCAAGCGGGTGGCGGACATAGTAAATAAGGAGTGGGAAAGGCCCGGCATACCTTTTGTCCTCCCCCTATATTTAAGAAATTAGTTCCTATAGTCGACCCCAGAAAGGACTTATAGCATACAGTCCCCAAGGTCGAGGGGGCGGTTTCTACTCTAAACAAACGCACTTCTATTCCTATAGAAGATAGTTGTGCTTTCAAGATCCTATGGATTAAAGGTTAGAGGGTTTGCTTAAAAAGATGTTTGTTCAGCAAGGTTACCTTCTACAACCAATTTCATGCATTGTTCCTGTCACTACAGCTGCGTGTTTCTGGTTCGAAGAACTAGAAAAGTCGCTCAATAAAGAATCTTCGTACGAGGAGGTTTTGGACAGAGTTCAAGCTCTTAAATTGGCTAACTCTTTTTTATTTTAGATGCCGCTTTGCAATTAGCTAGATTAGCGGCGAATAATTCAGGGTTTGCTATCGTGGCGCGCAGAGCGCTTTTGCTTAACATCCCTTTCAAGGGTAAAACACTGTTTGGCCCTGACTTGAAAGAGATTATTTCAGACATCACTGGGGGAAAGGGCCACGCCCTTCCTCTGGATAGGTCTTTTAAGGCTAAAAAGAAGCCAAATTTTCGTCCCTTTCGCAGAAACGGACCAGCCTCAAATTCTACACCCTCTAAGCAAGAGGGTAATACTTCTCAAACCAAGCCAGCCTGGAGGCCGATGCAAGGCTGGAACAAGGGTAAGCAGGCCAAGTCACTTGCCACTGCTACCAAAACAGCATGAAGTGTTGGCCCCCGATCTGGGAAGGATCTGGTGGGGGGCAGACTTTCTCTCTTTGCTCAGGCTGGGGCAAGAGATGTTCAGGATCCTTGGGCGCTAGAAATAGTTTCTCAAGGTTATCTCCTGGAATTCAGGGAACTACCCCCAAGGGGAAGGTTCCACGGGTCTCAATTATCTTCGAACAGGCATTCTTACACTGTGTAGAAGACCTGTTAAGCATGGGAGTGATTCATCCTGTTCCATTAGGAGAACAAGGGATGGGTTTTTACTCCAACCTGTTCATAATTCCCAAAAAAGAGGGAACATTCAGACCTATTTTAGATCTCAAGATTCTAAACAAGTTTCTAAGGGTTTCATCATTCAAAATGGAAACCATTCGAACGATCCTTCCTACCATCCAGGAAGGTCAATTCATGACCACGGTGGACTTAAAGGATGCGTACCTACGTATTCCTATCCGCAAGGAACATTTTCGGTTCCTAAGGTTCGCCTTTCTGGACAAGCATTACCTGTGGCACTTCCATTCGGATTAGCCACTGCTCCAAGGATTTTCACAAGGGTACTAGGGTCCCTTCTGGCGGTGCTAAGACCAAGGGGCATTGCAGTAGTACCTTACTTGGACGACATCCTGATTCAAGTGTCGTCTCTGTCAAAAGCAAGGGCTCATACGGACATTGTCCTAGCCTTTCTCAGATCTCACAGGTGGAAAGTGAACATAGAAAAAAGTTCTCTGTCCCCGTCAACAAGAGTTCCCTTCTTGGGAACAATAATAGTTTCCTTAGAAATGAAGGTTTTTCTGACAGAGGCCAGAAAATCAAAACTTCTAAGCTCTTGTCAGGTACTTCATTCTGTTCTTCTTCCTTCCATAGCGCAGTCCATGGAAGTAATAGGGTTGATGGTTGCGGCAATGGACATAGTTCCTTTTGCACGAATTCATCCAAGACCATTGCACCTGGGCATGCTCAGACAGTGGAATGGGGATTATACAGACTTGTCTCAGACGATACAAGTAGATCAAATAACCAGAGATTCACTCCGTTGGTGGCTGACCCTGGACAACCTGTCACAGGGAATGAGCTTCCGCAGACCAGAATAGGTCATTGTCACGACCGACGCCAGTCTGGTGGGCTGGGGCGCGGTCTGGGAACCCCTGAAAACTCAGGGTCTATGGTTTCGGGAAGACTCTCTTCTCCCGATAAACATAATGGAACTGAGAGCGATATTCAATGCTCTCAAGGCTTGGCCTCGACTAGCAAAGGCCAAATTCATAAGGTTTCAATCAGTCATCATGACGACTGTTACATATATCAACCATCAGGGGGTAACAAGGAGTTCCCTGGCGATGGAGGAGCATCCGGGGGAGTGGGAACTCCATCTGGAAATCTTTGCCCAAATAACTCAATTATGGGGCATTCCAGACTTGGTTCTGATGGCCTCTCGTCAGAACTTCATGGTCCCTTGTTACGGGTCCAAATCCAGGGATCCCAAGGCGACTCTATTGGATACAATAGTAGCACCTTGGATCTTCAACCTAGCTTATGTATTCCCACCGTTTCCTCTCATTCCCAGGCTGGTAGCCAGGATCAATCTGGAGAGGGCTTTGGTGACCTTGATAGTTCCTGTGTGGCCACGCAGGACTTGGTATGCAGACCTGGTGAATGTGTCATCGGCTCCACCATGGAAGCTACCTTTGAGACAGGACCTTCTTATTCAGGGTCCATTCGAACATCCGAATCTGGTTTTCCTCCAACTGACTGCTTGGAGTTTGAACGCTTGATTTTATCAAAGCGTGGGTTTTCAGATTCTGTAATAGATACTCTTATTCAGGCTAGAAAGCCTGTAACTAGAAAAATTTACCATAATATATGGAAAAAATATATCTGTTGGTGTGAATCTAAAGGATTCCCATGGAACAAGATAAAAATTCCTAAGATTCTTTCCTTTCTACAAGAAGGTTTGGAGAAAGGATATTCTGCGAGTTCTCTGAAGGGACAGATCTCTGCTTTATCTGTTTTACTTCACAAAAGGCTGGCAGCTGTGCCAGACGTTTAAGCGTTTGTTCAGGCTCTGGTTAGAATCAAGCCTGTTTACAGACCTTTGACTCTTCCCTGGAGTCTTAATCTAGTTCTTTTAGTTCTTCAAGGGGTTCCGTTTGAACCCTTACATTCCATAGATATTAAGTTATTATCTTGGAAAGTTTTGTTTTAGGTTGCAATTTCTTCCGCTAGAAGAGTTTCTGAGTTATCTGCTCTGCAGTGTTCTCCGCCCTATCTGGTCCATGCAGATAAGGTGGTTTTTACGTACTGAGCCTGGTTTTCTTCCGAAGGTTGTTTCCAACAAAAATATTAACCAGGAGATAGTTGTACCTTCTTTGTGTCCGAATCCAGTTTCATAGAAGGAACGTTTGTTACACAATTTGGACGTTGTCCGTGCTCTAAAATTCTATTTAGATGCTACAAAGGATTTCAGACAAACATCTTCCTTGTTTGTTGTTTATTCTGGTAAAAGGAGAGGTCAAAAAAGCAACTTCTACCTCTCTATCTTTTTGGCTTAAAAGCATCATCAGATTGGCTTATGAGACTGCCGGACGGCAGCCTCCTGAAAGAATCACAGCTCATTCCACTAGGGCCGTGGCTTCCACATGGGCCTTTAAGAACGAGGCTTCTGTTGATCAGATATGTAAGGCAGCGACTTGGTCTTCACTGCACACTTTTACCAAATTTTACAAATTTGATACTTTTGCTTCTTCTGAGGCTATTTTTGGGAGAAAGGTTTTGCAAACCGTGGTGCCTTCCATCTAGGTGACCTGATTTGCTCCCTCCCATCATCCGTGTCCTAAAGCTTTGGTATTGGTTCCCACAAGTAAGGATGACGCCGTGGACCGGACACACCTATGTTGGAGAAAACAGAATTTATGTTTTCCTGATAAATTACTTTCTCCAACGGTGTGTCCGGTCCACGGCCCGCCCTGGTTTTTTAATCAGGTCTGATAATTTATTTTCTTTAACTACAGTCACCACGGTATCATATGATTTCTCCTATGCAAATATTCCTCCTTTACGTCGGTCGAATGACTGGGGAAGGCGGAGCCTAGGAGGGATCATGTGACCAGCTTTGCTGGGCTCTTTGCCATTTCCTGTTGGGGAAGAGAATATCCCACAAGTAAGGATGACGCCGTGGACCGGACACACCGTTGGAGAAAGTAATTTATCAGGTAAACATAAATTATGTTATTAATCAGGAAATTGTTGTTCCTTCTTTATGTCCTAATTCTTCTTCTAAGAAGGAGCGTCTGTTGCATAACGTGGACGTGGTCCGTGCCCTGAAGTTTTACTTGCAGGCGACTAAGGATTTTCGTCAATCATCTTCATTATTTGTTGTTTTGTCTGTAAAACGTAGGGGCCAAAAAGCTACGGCTAGCTCTCTTTCTTTTTGGCTGAAGAGTATCATCCGTCTGGCATTTGAGACTGCTGGACAGCAGCCTCCTGAAAGAATTACGGCTCATTCTACTAGGGCTGTGGCTTCCTCATGGGCATTTAAAAACGATGCTTCTGTTGAACAGATTTGCAAGGCTGCAACTTGGTTCTTTCTTGACACTTTTTCCAAATTTGATACTTTTGCTTCTTCTGAGGCTGGTTTTGGGAGAAAGGTTCTTCAAGCAGTGGTGCCTTCCGTTTAGGTTCCTGTCTTGTCCCTCCCTTTCATCCGTGTCCTATAGCTTTGGTATTGTATCCCATAAGTAAGGATGAAATCCGTGGACTCGTCATTTCTTGTAAAAGAAAAGGAAATTTATGCTTACCTGATGATAAATTTATTTCTTTTACGATATGACGAATCCACGGCCCACCCTGTCATTTCTAAGACAGGTATTTATTTTTGTTAAACTTCAGTCACCTCTGCACCTTTGGCTTTTACTTTCTCTTCCTAACTTCGGTCGAATGACTGGAGTGGGAGGGAAGGGAGGAGCTATATATACAGCTCTGCTGTGGTGCTCCTTGCCACTTCCTGCTGATCAGGAGGCGTAATCCCATAAGTAAGGATGAAATCCGTGGACTCGTCATATCGTAAAAGAAATAAATTTATCAGGTAAGCATAAATTTCCTTTTTTTTATATGGGTAATTTCTATGTATGTGCAATGGAAAGGATATTAACACGCTCTTAATACATAAAAATTAGCATTTATTGTAACCTATTTAAAAGTATACCAAGCCACCAATACAAAAATCAGCGAGAAGCGCAGCACAGCGGCTTACGCGTTTCGGGAGTATCCCGTAATCATAGCCAGCAACATGCTTTTAACTTGGTGTTCTCTGACGTACCAGTGGATTGGATGCAATACACCAGATGTCACACCCCCCTTTCTTGGAGTCCAAAGATACACAGAATTTATATTGTGTTGCGGTAGGCTTATGGGAGACTTAAGTTTTTTTGTGTCCAGACTGGATTATAAGCATTCAAGGTACGGATTTCTTTTCTCTATACATATAGGCGAATATGCAGTGGTAGGTTTATATTTTCAGTATAAACACAGGATTGTTTCAGATGTACACTGTCTGTCACCTAGTCCGTACAGGAGTTGCGAGAGGGAACATTTACCAGGGTGAACACTTAATATACCTTATACCACAGGTCTCTCAGCACCGCAGTTCACAGCTAAGCTACACATCCAGGGGCACATTTGGGACGCTTATCCATTCCAGATTATTATGAACGTTATGTCTATGCTCCATAGAAGAGCGAGTGTTTAGTCTGCAAAACCCTGTCTTAACTGTATAATTTCTATCTATGTACATACCTTTTATCATGCAGATACTGAACATTGATCATGATTATTTCAATTAACAATAAACATTGGGTATTCACTTTATATGTATGTATAGTCTGCTTCTTTTGGACATGGATTTACAAGTGTCTACTGTGTAACTGTTAGTCTACATGTGGTGCTTATCTAGTTAGTAAGACCACAAGACAGGCTAAATATGTGTGTATGTTTTAGTATATGCATATATATTACATACTGATGCTTGTTATACACAGATTTATAAAGGGTAATCTCTTATTTTATCGTTTTTTATTAGGAGCATCTGCCCGATTTTAGTATTTTAGCGTATTTTATTCTCAGTGCTGTCACTGGTAACACAATGTTTATACAATGTTGCAAGTTATCAGACTGCATGAAAACCTGTAAAGTTAACCATTTCATACCATTCAGTTTTAACAACTAGTATTATGCCCTGTAAAATGAAAACTTTATTGCCTACGGTACCTAGTATTATGCATAAAGTTTAGCTTACATATCAAATTCACTCCTAGAGTCATGTGTCTTACACTAATTTCACTTCTGTTTTTTTCCATACCCATTACACAAAAATTTTAAATTACCTTGAATAACGACGTGTCCTTTGCTTCTAACTCTCTCTCTCTGCTACTACTATAAGCGCTACAGCATGGAATGTGGGGCCTATTTTTTCCCCTTGTTTCCGTTGAGCCTGAGAAATATGATTAGTAATTTGCTGTACAGAAATGGTTAATGCATGGTATGAAGTTATAGTGAGGGATAAGGGATACAAGTGAGGTTAATATATTTATGGGTATGAAAAACTGTATATATTAGGTTGTGAACATTCATTGAGAATATACGGTAACAACATTGAGGGAAATAGTCTATAAACACAGTAAAGAGTAATATTTAACATCATTATAAAAGAATGTATCAGTATGAAATGAATAAGAAGAGAAAGGAACAATAGGATGTAATTGTTACAAATAAGTTAATATTGGTAACCTAGCTCATATGGAATTGTTGTTAACAATAAGGATGTTTATAATAGGGTACATGTATCTTTAAGAAAATCCCTATTTAAGGGCAGAGGAGTCTGGGTATCCTGTAAGCAGTGAACAAGTGCTATCCAAGCACGAAACATGTCTGCAGCAGGATCCCAGCAGTCCTTATTCACTGTATAACTAGTAGTTAAAGCTGTGTCAGAATGGACTATGCTTTTGTCTGTTTTTACCTTTTTGGATGAATAAAGCTCTTTTTTATCTTTATCTGGGAGTTACCTTCATGTATTCTATCTACATACCTGTACTGTGAGACGAGCAGTACTTTCTCAGAAGCATATCCGGGATAATTGGTGACGTCATTCCCCCATTGGATCTCCGGTGTGCCGTGACAGCGTGTGTGGAGGATAAGGCAGAGCGCAACCCTGCAAACGCTGTGGAGTGTGGAACAGAGATTGTCAAGCAGCGCATGCAGCCTAACGGAAACCTCACACTTGAAGAGCACGCTTTTGGAAGAGACGGCTGAAGAGGAGTGTGGGGTAAGTTATCTCCCGATACACAGATCATATGATAGTACATGCGGTATTATATGTGGAGTTGTACAGCAATGATATCACCCAATATGGAGAGCATATATGTGCAATACTAAATGTATAATATTACAGACAAACAGATTTACTCATATATTAAATCTATTATGATTTACTGACACAGCTGACTACTAACACAGTGGTTCATTTATGAACGTTGGTTACCTTAAATCATTACCTCAAGTTGTGAAACCGCTATGATGATTATGGCTTTACCTGTGTGTTGAAAATCGATCATTAACATATGTGACATAAACTAACTGACTCTAGTTCTGAGACGGAGGAAATTTGACTATAATGGGACCATAGAGATTAACAATCAAGTTATTAACCATGGATGGGAGTGATGAGGAATCATATGCTTTACCAACATATGAGACAGAGGAGGAAATAGTGCATACACTTGATAGCCTCTTTTTTTTATATAGATTCCTTGAGAAAAAGGGATATAAAGCTGGAATTAGACATAAAATCTTTTCTAATTTATTAAGCATAACAAAAGAATACCTAGAGGCTTACGTGTATGCAAATTCCCTTCATTCAGAGTACTAGATACAGAATTTATCAATAAATGGAACATCATTCTGGACACTTGCTCTTTCGCGCTTATCGAGCTACTAATAGAATTTAAACAAAAGCAGAGGAAGGAATTACTAGAAGAAATGAAAGCCATACAGGAAAGATTAAAGGCTATGCAGAAGGATCCTGAGTTCAAACTCTATGATAAGAATTTTGAAAAAAGCATGATAGCATTCCGCCAAGAACTATGGGAGTTCAAGTCCAGAAAAATGAATCGTGATAAACATGATTATGATCATCACAATGTGTACAGGTGGGATACAATGGATAACTTTGGAAGAGAATCTAAGAAAGGTGGGAGAAGATGGTTTAAGAATCTGAATAAGAAGACCAAACAAGTCACATTCTCTGATACAGAATATGAGGTAGAGTCATCTGAAGGAGAAACAAATATAGAGGATGAAGAACCCACAGTATTACAGGCTGCCTTTGAAGGATCAAAAGAAACACAGTCAAAAAACGGACAGTCAAGGACTCAAAATCCAGGAAGAAAAAAACACACCGAGGAAAAAGGGGGAAAGGAAGAAAAATTGAAATACAAAAAACAAGACAAGAAGAAGAAGGAACAACAAAGGGTCTATGTAACGAGATCAGAAGCACACAAAAAGAAATATGCATGAATAATGATGTATTGAACTTGTCTGATGTATTGTTAACAGATGGTGAAATTTTAATTTATTCAACACTGTGTTGAATGTGAACAGATTTGTCAGAAAACTGATATTGCGTAAACATTTTGCGTATGCTGTGGAGGTGCAAAGGGAGACAGAAATTGCAACTTTCACAATTACTGGGGAAGGTTTAACATTCTCTGAAGAATGTTCAGTAATAGATCTACAGGAGTTATTAGATACAAGAACAGGGGAAAATCTCATTAAGGAGAGGGACTTGGATTTTTCCAAGTTTAGAAAACGGAGCAACTTTTACCCTGTAAATTCTAGAACTCACCCTGTGGAGACCTTTCAAAAGGTAGTAGAACGACAGCTCAGGGAGCTCAGTGAAAAAACTAAAAAATGTAAACATAACATGACACTCAAAGAGAAGGAAGCACTGAACAATATTTCTAGCGATGATAGAATTATTGTACGTCCCTCAGACATGGGAGGGAATGTCGTAATACTAAATAGGTCAGATTATATAGCTGAGGCAAAACGACAGTTTCAAGACAGTGAGGTATATGGTAGACTAAAGGAAAATCCAACTATAAAATATAAGGAAATTCTAAGTGAAATTGTAAAAAAGGCCAGATATAATAATGTAATAACAACAACAATGGAGGAAGCATTAATATCTGAGAATACTACTATTCCTATATTCCTCTACTTCCCTAAAATCCATAATAGTATGGAAAATCCCCCAGGACGCCCCATTATAGTGGGCATTAATTCACTTAATGAACCCCTGTCAGATCTTATGGATAAATATCTACAACCCTTAGTCAACAAATTACCCAGCTATATCAGAGATACCACTGACCTATTGTTAAAACTAAATAATATTGAATGGAAACCAAGTTATAGATTTCTGGTAGCAGACGTGACTTCCCTATATACATCTATAACTCACCAACAAGGCCTTAAAGCGATAGAGTATGTGTTGGAAAATCAAAGTAATTATGATGATAATACCAAACAATTCATTTTGTATTCAATAGAATACTTACTGACACACAACTTTTTCATGTTTGAGGGGGGTTTCTATCTCCAGAGGCGTGGAACCGCTATGGGGGCAAAATTTGCCCCCTGTTACTCCAATCTCTTTATGGGATGGTGGGAGCGGTTCCACGTCTTGAAAGATGGGAACCCCCTCAAGGATAATATCATACTCTACGCCAGGTTCATAGATGACCTGATTTTTATCATCGACAGCAATGAACATGAAGTAGAGAACTTTTGTAACTACCTAAATATGAACCAATGTGGTATAACCTTTGTAGGGGAACAAAATGCAACTCAAATATGTTTTTTAGACATTAGTATTTCAGTGAGTTCAGGTTCAATCGAAACAAATTTATTTAGGAAACAAACATCAGGAAATACTATTCTTGAATTTAATTCCAGCCATCCACGTCATACAGTACATGGTATACCGAAAGGACAATATATTCAAGCTAAACGAAATTGTTCTAGACCTGAAGATTGCAATAAACAGGCAGACATTATAACAGAAAGGCTAATGAGTAGAGGCTATGATAGTAATATTCTCAAAAAGGCACGTAGTGAGGTTGATGTAATACCAAGAGACACACTATTGTTGCATAAAGACAAACACAAGAGACAACATAGCACTAATACAAAGTGTAAGCCTAAATTTATTACAACGTATAGTATGGAGTATACGGAAATTTGTAATATTATAAGACGTAATATTCCCATATTACAAACAGATCCAGGACTAAAGGATATTGTAAGGGAGGGTTGTGATTACATCTCGAGGAAACGAAAAACGATTGGAAATCATGTGTCACCTTCAGATTGCTCAAAAAGGTCAGGCAATACTTGCTGGCTAAAACAACGAAAAGGCTTTTTTAAATGCAGGAAGAAAATCTGTAAGACCTGTGATCATGTAATAGAAGGTGACACATTTATTTCAACTACTACAAACAAAACACACAAAATAAACTTTCTCCAACATAGGTGTGTCCGGTCCACGGCGTCATCCTTACTTGTGGGATATTCTCTTCCCCAACAGGAAATGGCAAAGAGCCCAGCAAAGCTGGTCACATGATCCCTCCTAGGCTCCGCCTACCCCAGTCATTCTCTTTGCCGTTGTACAGGCAACATCTCCACGGAGATGGCTTAGAGTTTTTTAGTGTTTAACTGTAGTTTTTATTATTCAATCAAGAGTTTGTTATTTTGAAATAGTGCTGGTATGTACTATTTACTCAGAAACAGAAAAGAGATGAAGATTTCTGTTTGTATGAGGAAAATGATTTTAGCAACCGTAACTAAAATCCATGGCTGTTCCACACAGGACTGTTGAGAGCAATTAACTTCAGTTGGGGGAACAGTGTGCAGTCTCTTGCTGCTTGAGGTATGACACATTCTAACAAGACGATGTAATGCTGGAAGCTGTCATTTTCCCTATGGGATCCGGTAAGCCATGTTTATTACGATCGTAAATAAGGGCTTCACAAGGGCTTATTAAGACTGTAGACTTTTTCTGGGCTAAATCGATTCATTATTAACACATATTTAGCCTTGAGGAATCATTTTATCTGGGTATTTTGATATAATAATATCGGCAGGCACTGTATTAGACACCTTATTCCTTAGGGGCTTTCCCAAAGCATAAGCAGAGCCTCATTTTCGCGCCGGTGTGGCGCACTTGTTTTTGAGAGGCATGGCATGCAGTCGCATGTGAGAGGAGCTCTGATACTTAGAAAAGACTTTCTGAAGGCGTCATTTGGTATCGTATTCCCCTTTGGGCTTGGTTGGGTCTCAGCAAAGCAGATACCAGGGACTGTAAAGGGGTTAAAGTTTAAAACGGCTCCGGTTCCGTTATTTTAAGGGTTAAAGCTTCCAAATTTGGTGTGCAATACTTTTAAGGCTTTAAGACACTGTGGTGAAAATTTGATAAATTTTGAACAATTCCTTCATGTTTTTTCGCAATTGCAGTAATAAAGTGTGTTCAGTTTACAATTTAAAGTGACAGTAACGGTTTTATTTTAAAACGTTTTTGTACTTTGTTATCAAGTTTATGCCTGTTTAACATGTCTGAACTACCAGATAGACTGTGTTCTGAATGTGGGGAAGCCAGAATTCCTATTCATTTAAATAAATGTGATTTATGTGATAATGACAATGATGCCCAAGATGATTCCTCAAGTGAGGGGAGTAAGCATGGTACTGCATCATTCCCTCCTTCGTCTACACGAGTCTTGCCCACTCAGGAGGCCCCTAGTACATCTAGCGCGCCAATACTCCTTACTATGCAACAATTAACGGCTGTAATGGATAATTCTGTCAAAAACATTTTAGCCAAAATAAACACTTGTCAGCGTAAGCGCGGCTGCTCTGTTTTAGATACTGAAGAGCATGACGACGCTGATATTAATATCTCTGAAGGGCCCCTAACCCAGTCTGATGGGGCCAGGGAGGTTTTGTCTGAGGGAGAAATTACTGATTCAGGGAACATTTCTCAACAGGCTGAACCTGATGTGATTGCATTTAAATTTAAGTTGGAACATCTCCGCATTCTGCTTAAGGAGGTATTATCCACTCTGGATGATTGTGACAAGTTGGTCATCCCAGAGAAACTATGTAAAATGGACAAGTTCCTAGAGGTGCCGGGGCTCCCAGAAGCTTTTCCTATACCCAAGCGGGTGGCGGACATTGTTAATAAAGAATGGGAGAGGCCAGGTATTCCTTTCGTCCCTCCCCCCATATTTAAAAAATTGTTTCCTATGGTCGACCCCAGAAAGGACTTATGGCAGACAGTCCCCAAGGTCGAGGGAGCGGTTTCCACTTTAAACAAACGCACCACTATACCCATAGAGGATAGTTGTGCTTTCAAAGATCCTATAGAGAAAAAATTAGAAGGTTTGCTTAAAAAGATGTTTGTTCAGCAGGGTTACCTTCTACAACCAATTTCATGCATTGTCCCTGTCGCTACAGCCGCATGTTTCTGGTTCGATGAGCTGATAAAGGCGGTCGATAGTGATTCTCCTCCTTATGAGGAGATTATGGACAGAATCAATGCTCTCAAATTGGCTAATTCTTTCACCCTCGACGCCACTTTGCAATTGGCTAGGTTAGCGGCTAAGAATTCTGGGTTTGCTATTGTGGCGCGCAGAGCGCTTTGGTTGAAATCTTGGTCGGCTGATGCGTCTTCCAAGAACAAGCTACTTAACATTCCTTTCAAGGGGAAAACGCTGTTTGGCCCTGACTTGAAAGAGATTATCTCTGATATCACTGGGGGTAAGGGCCACGCCCTTCCTCAGGATCGGCCTTTCAAGGCAAAAAATAAACCTAATTTTCGTCCCTTTCGTAGAAACGGACCAGCCCAAGGTGCTACGTCCTCTAAGCAAGAGGGTAATCCTTCTCAAGCCAAGCCAGCTTGGAGACCAATGCAAGGCTGGAACAAAGGAAAGCAGGCCAAGAAACCTGCCACTGCTACCAAGACTGCATGAAATGTTGGCCCCCGATCCGGGACCGGATCTGGTGGGGGGCAGACTCTCTCTCTTCGCTCAGGCTTGGGCAAGAGATGTTCTGGATCCTTGGGCGCTAGAAATAGTCTCCCAAGGTTATCTTCTGGAATTCAAGGGACTTCCCCCAAGGGGGAGGTTCCACAGGTCTCAGTTGTCTTCAGACCACATAAAAAGACAGGCATTCTTACATTGTGTAGAAGACCTGTTAAAAATGGGAGTGATTCATCCTGTTCCATTAAGAGAACAAGGGATGGGGTTCTACTCCAATCTGTTCATAGTTCCCAAAAAAGAGGGAACGTTCAGACCAATCTTAGATCTCAAGATCTTAAACAAGTTTCTCAAGGTTCCATCGTTCAAGATGGAAACCATTCGAACTATTCTTCCTTCCATCCAGGAAGGTCAATTCATGACCACGGTGGATTTAAAGGATGCGTATCTACATATTCCTATCCACAAGGAACATCATCGGTTCCTAAGGTTCGCATTCCTGGACAAACATTACCAGTTCGTGGCGCTTCCTTTCGGATTAGCCACTGCTCCAAGGATTTTCACAAAGGTACTAGGGTCCCTTCTAGCTGTGCTAAGACCAAGGGGCATTGCTGTAGTACCTTACTTGGACGACATTTTGATTCAAGCGTCGTCCCTTCCTCAAGCAAAGGCTCACACGGACATCGTCCTGGCCTTTCTCAGATCTCACGGATGGAAAGTGAACGTGGAAAAGAGTTCTCTATCCCCGTCAACAAGGGTTCCCTTCTTGGGAACAATTATAGACTCCTTAGAAATGAGGATTTTTCTAACAGAGGCCAGAAAAACAAAACTTCTAGACTCTTGTCGGATACTTCATTCCGTTCCTCTTCCTTCCATAGCTCAGTGCATGGAAGTGATCGGGTTGATGGTAGCGGCAATGGACATAGTTCCTTTTGCGCGCATTCATCTAAGACCATTACAACTGTGCATGCTCAGTCAGTGGAATGGGGACTATACAGACTTGTCTCCGAAGATACAAGTAAATCAGAGGACCAGAGACTCACTCCGTTGGTGGCTGTCCCTGGACAACCTGTCACAAGGGATGACATTCCGCAGACCAGAGTGGGTCATTGTCACGACCGACGCCAGTCTGATGGGCTGGGGCGCGGTCTGGGGATCCCTGAAAGCTCAGGGTCTTTGGTCTCGGGAAGAATCTCTTCTACCGATAAATATTCTGGAACTGAGAGCGATATTCAATGCTCTCAAGGCTTGGCCTCAGCTAGCGAGGGCCAAGTTCATACGGTTTCAATCAGACAACATGACAACTGTTGCGTACATCAACCATCAGGGGGGAACAAGGAGTTCCCTAGCGATGGAAGAAGTGACCAAAATCATTCTATGGGCGGAGTCTCACTCCTGCCACCTGTCTGCTATCCACATCCCAGGAGTGGAAAATTGGGAAGCGGATTTCTGAGTCGTCAGACATTGCATCCGGGGGAGTGGGAACTCCATCCGGAAATCTTTGCCCAAGTCACTCAGCTGTGGGGCATTCCAGACATGGATCTGATGGCCTCTCGTCAGAACTTCAAAGTTCCTTGCTACGGGTCCAGATCCAGGGATCCCAAGGCGGCTCTAGTGGATGCACTAGTAGCACCTTGGACCTTCAAACTAGCTTATGTGTTCCCGCCCTTTCCTCTCATCCCCAGGCTGGTAGCCAGGATCAATCAGGAGAGGGCGTCGGTGATCTTGATAGCTCCTGCGTGGCCACGCAGGACTTGGTATGCAGATCTGGTGAATATGTCATCGGCTCCACCTTGGAAGCTACCTTTGAGACGAGACCTTCTTGTTCAGGGTCCGTTCGAACATCCGAATCTGGTTTCACTCCAGCTGACTGCTTGGAGATTGAACGCTTGATTTTATCGAAGCGAGGGTTCTCAGATTCTGTTATCGATACTCTTGTTCAGGCCAGAAAGCCTGTAACTAGAAAGATTTACCACAAAATTTGGAAAAAATATATCTGTTGGTGTGAATCTAAAGGATTCCCTTGGGACAAGGTTAAGATTCCTAGGATCCTATCCTTCCTTCAAGAAGGATTGGAAAAAGGATTATCTGCAAGTTCCCTGAAGGGACAGATTTCTGCCTTGTCGGTGTTACTTCACAAAAAACTGGCTGCTGTGCCAGATGTTCAAGCTTTTGTTCAGGCTCTGGTTAGAATTAAGCCTGTTTACAAACCTTTGACTCCTCCTTGGAGTCTCAATTTAGTTCTTTCAGTTCTTCAGGGGGTTCCGTTTGAACCCTTGCATTCCGTTGATATTAAATTATTATCTTGGAAAGTTTTGTTTTTAGTTGCAATTTCTTCTGCCAGAAGAGTTTCAGAATTATCTGCTCTGCAGTGTTCTCCTCCTTATCTGGTGTTCCATGCAGATAAGGTGGTTTTACGTACTAAACCTGGTTTTCTTCCAAAAGTTGTTTCTAACAAAAACATTAACCAGGAGATTATCGTACCTTCTCTGTGTCCGAAACCAGTTTCAAAGAAGGAACGTTTGTTGCACAATTTGGATGTTGTTCGCGCTCTAAAATTCTATTTAGATGCTACAAAGGATTTTAGACAAACATCTTCCTTGTTTGTTGTTTATTCCGGTAAAAGGAGAGGTCAAAAAGCAACTTCTACCTCTCTCTCTTTTTGGATTAAAAGCATCATCAGATTGGCTTACGAGACTGCCGGACGGCAGCCTCCCGAAAGAATCACAGCTCATTCCACTAGGGCTGTGGCTTCCACATGGGCCTTCAAGAACGAGGCTTCTGTTGATCAGATATGTAGGGCAGCGACTTGGTCTTCACTGCACACTTTTACCAAATTTTACAAGTTTGATACTTTTGCTTCTTCTGAGGCTATTTTTGGGAGAAAGGTTTTGCAAGCCGTGGTGCCTTCCATTTAGGTGACCTGATTTGCTCCCTCCCTTCATCCGTGTCCTAAAGCTTTGGTATTGGTTCCCACAAGTAAGGATGACGCCGTGGACCGGACACACCTATGTTGGAGAAAACAGAATTTATGTTTACCTGATAAATTACTTTCTCCAACGGTGTGTCCGGTCCACGGCCCGCCCTGGTTTTTTAATCAGGTCTGATAATTTATTTTCTTTAACTACAGTCACCACGGTACCATATGGTTTCTCCTATGCAAATATTCCTCCTTAACGTCGGTCGAATGACTGGGGTAGGCGGAGCCTAGGAGGGATCATGTGACCAGCTTTGCTGGGCTCTTTGCCATTTCCTGTTGGGGAAGAGAATATCCCACAAGTAAGGATGACGCCGTGGACCGGACACACCGTTGGAGAAAGTAATTTATCAGGTAAACATAAATTCTGTTTTTACATTAATTGCACTACAACACATGTAGTTTACTTGTTAACCTGTAGGGGGTGCCAAAAGCAGTATATTGGAAAAACTAAAAGATCCTTGAAGGATAGGTTTCTAGCACATGTAAGATCCATTGAGGATCCGGATTCTGATACTCCAATTGCACGGCACTTTAGAAATAATCACAATTCTGATACTAACTTACTATCTGTCCAAGCAATAGACCATGTCCCACAGTGGAGGAGAGGGGGGAATAGAGAGGAAAAATTAGACCTAAGAGAGGTCTTTTGGATTTTTACAGCAAGTACCTCTATCCCCCTATGGATTGATTTTTAGAAGAGATATTGACCTGTGTGTTTAGTTATAGATAAATTCCCCTTTATTTCTTTAATGATTCCCCTTCTTCCTAATATAGGTATTTTTAAATGATCCTTATTTTCAAAGATAAGTATATGTTAAAGGTATGAAAAACTGTATATATTAGGTTGTGAACATTCATTGAGAATATACGGTAACAACATTGAGGGAAATAGTCTATAAACACAGTAAAGAGTAATATGTAACATCATTATAAAAGAATGTATCAGTATGAAATGAATAAGAAGAGAAAGGAACAATAGGATGTAATTGTTACAAATAAGTTAATATTGGTAACCTAGCTCATATGGAATTGTTGTTAACAATAAGGATGTTTATAATAGGGTACATGTATCTTTAAGAAAATCCCTATTTAAGCGCAGAGGAGTCTGGGTATCCTGTAAGCAGTGAACAAGTGCTATCCAAGCACGAAACATGTCTGCAGCAGGATCCCAGCAGTCCTTATTCACTGTATAACTAGTAGTTAAAGCTGTGTCAGAATGGACTATGCTTTTGTCTGTTTTTACCTTTTTGGATGAATAAAGCTCTTTTTTATCTTTATCTGGGAGTTACCTTCATGTATTCTATCTACATACCTGTACTGTGAGACGAGCAGTACTTTCTCAGAAGCATATCCGGGATAATTGGTGACGTCATTTCTTTCATGTAATTAGCAAGAGTCCATGAGCTAGTGACGTATGGGATATACATTCCTACCAGGAGGGGCAAAGTTTCCCAAACCTTAAAATGCCTATAAATACACCCCTCACCACACCCACAATTCAGTTTTACAAACTTTGCCTCCTATGGAGGTGGTGAAGTAAGTTTGTGCTAGATTCTACGTTGATATGCACTCCGCAGCAGGTTGGAGCCCGGTTTTCCTCTCAGCGTGCAGTGAATGTCAGAGGGATGTGAGGAGAGTATTGCCTATTTTGAATGCAGTGATCTCCTTCTACGGGGTCTATTTCATATGTTCTTTGTTATCGGTCGTAGAGATTCATCTCTTACCTCCCTTTTTTAGATCGACGATATACTCTTATTTATATACCATTACCTCTGCCGATTCTCGTTTCAGTACTGGTTTGGCTTTCTACAAACATGTAGATGAGTGTCCTGGGGTAAGTAAGTCTTATTTTCTGTGACACTCTAAGCTATGGTTGGGCACTTTGTTTATAAAGTTCTAAATATATGTATTCAAACATTTATTTGCCTTGACTCAGGATGTTCAACATTCCTTATTTTCAGACAGTCAGTTTCATATTTGGGATAATGCACTTGAATCAATTATTTTTCTTACCTTAAAAATTTGACTTTTTTTCCCTGTGGGCTGTTAGGCTCGCGGGGGCTGAAAATGCTTCATTTTATTGCGTCATTCTTGGCGCAGACTTTTTTGGCGCAAAAAATCTTTTCTGTTTCCGGCGTCATACGTGTCGCCGGAAGTTGCGTCATTTTTGACGTTCTTTTGCGCCAAAGATGTCGGCGTTCCGGATGTGGCGTCATTTTTGGCGCCAAAAAGCATTTAGGCGCCAAATAATGTGGGCGTCTTATTTGGCGCTAAAAAATATGGGCGTCGCTTTTGTCTCCACATTATTTAAGTCTCATTTTTTCTTTGCTTCTGGTTGCTAGAAGCTTGTTCATTGGCATTTTTTCCCATTCCTGAAACTGTCATTTAAGGAATTTGATCAATTTTGCTTTATATGTTGTTTTTTCTCTTACATATTGCAAGATGTCTCACGTTGCATCTGAGTCAGAAGATACTTCAGGAAAATCGCTGTCTGGTGCTGGAACTACCAAAGCTAAGTGTATCTGCTGTAAACTTTTGGTAGCTATTCCTCCAGCTGTTGTTTGTATTAATTGTCATGACAAACTTGTTAATGCAGATTATTTCCTTTAGTAATGTACCATTACCTGTTGCAGTTCCATCAACATCTAATGTTCAGAATGTTCCTGATAACATAAGAGATTTTGTTTCTGAATCCATCAAGAAAGCTATGTCTGTTATTCCTCCTTCTAGTAAACATAAAAAATCTTTTAAAACTTCTCTTTATACAGATTAATTTTTAAATGAACATCATCATTCTGATTCTGATGACTCTTCTGGTTCAGAGGATTCTGTTTCAGAGATTGATGCTGATAAATATTCATATTTATTTAAAATGGAATTTATTCGTTCTTTATTTAAAGAAGTACTAATTGCTTTAGAAATTGAGGATTCTGGTCCTCTTGATACTAATTCTAAACGTTTAGATAAGGTCTTTAAATCTCCTGTGGTTATTCCAGAAGTTTTTCCTGTTCCTAATGCTATTTCTGAAGTAATTTCCAGAGAATGGGATAAATTGGGTAATTCATTTACTCCTTCTAAACGTTTTAAGCAATTATATCCTGTGCCGTCTGACAGATTAGAATTTTGGGACAAAATCCCTAGAGTTGATGGGGCTATTTCTACCCTTGCTAAACGTACAACTATTCCTACGGCAGATGGTACTTCGTTTAAGGATCCTTTAGATAGGAAAATTGAATCCTTTCTAAGAAAAGCTTATCTGTGTTCAGGTAATCTTCTTAGACCTGCTATATCATTGGCTGATGTTGCTGCAGCTTCAACTTTTTGGTTGGAAACTTTAGCGCAACAAGTAACAGATCATGATTCTCATAATATTATTATTCTTCTTCAACATGCTAATAATTTTATCTGTGATGCCATTTTTGATATTATCAGAGTTGATGTCAGGTTTATGTCTCTAGCTATTTTAGCTAGAAGAGCTTTATGGCTTAAAACTTGGAATGCTGATATGGCTTCTAAATCAACTCTACTTTCCATTTCTTTCCAGTGTAACAAATTATTTGGTTCTCAGTTGGATTCTATTATCTCAACTGTTACTGGTGGGAAAGGAACTTTTTTACCACAGGATAAAAAATCTAAGGGTAAAAACAGGGCTAATAATCGTTTTCGTTCCTTTCGTTTCAACAAAGAACAAAAGCCTGATCCTTCATCCTCAGGAGCAGTTTCAGTTTGGAATAAATCCAAGCCTTCTAGAAAAGCAAAGCCAGCTTCTAAGTCCACATGAGGGTGTGGCCCTCATTCCAGCTCAGCTGGTAGGGGGCAGGTTACGTTGTTTCAAAGAAATTTGGATCAATTCTGTTCACAATCTTTGGATTCAGAACATTGTTTCAGAAGGGTACAGAATTGGTTTCACGATGAGACCTCCTGCAAAGAGATTTTTTCTTTCCCGTGTCCCAGTAAATCCAGTGAAAGCTCAAGCATTTCTGAATTGTGTTTCAGATCTAGAGTTGGCTGGAGTAATTATGCCAGTTCCAGTTCTGGAACAGGGGATGGGGTTTTATTCAAATCTCTTCATTGTACCAAAGAAGGAGAATTCCTTCAGACCAGTTCTGGATCTAAAAATATTGAATCGTTATGTAAGGATACCAAGGTTCAAAATGGTAACTGTAAGGACTATCTTGCCTTTTGTTCAGCAAGGGCATTATATGTCCACAATAGATTTACAGGATGCATATCTGCATATTCCGATTCATCCAGATCATTATCAGTTCCTGAGATTCTCTTTTCTGGACAAGCATTACCAGTTTGTGGCTCTGCCGTTTGGCCTAGCTACAGCTCCAAGAATTTTTACAAAGGTTCTCGGTGCCCTTCTGTCTGTAATCAGAGAACAGGGTATTGTGGTATTTCCTTATTTGGACGATATCTTGGTACTTGCTCAGTCTTTACATTTAGCAGAATCTCATACGAATCGACTTGTGTTGTTTCTTCAAGATCATGGTTGGAGGATCAATTCACTAAAAAGTTCATTGATTCCTCAGACAAGGGTAACCTTTCTGGGTTTCCAGATAGATTCAGTGTCCATGACTCTGTCTTTGACAGACAAGAGACGTCTAAAATTGATTTCAGCTTGTCGAAACCTTCAGTCACAATCATTCCCTTCGGTAGCCTTATGCATGGAAATTCTAGGTCTTATGACTGCTGCATCGGACGCGATCCCCTTTGCTCGTTTTCACATGCGACCTCTTCAGCTCTGTATGCTGATTCAATGGTGCAGGGATTACACAAAGATATCTCAATTAATATCTTTAAAACCGATTGTACGACACTCTCTAACGTGGTGGACAGATCACCATTGTTTAATTCAGGGGGCTTCTTTTGTGCTTCCGACTTGGACTGTAATTTCAACAGATGCAAGTCTCACAGGTTGGGGAGCTGTGTGGGGATCTCTGACGGCACAAGGAGTTTGGGAATCTCAGGAGGTGAGATTACCGATCAATATTTTGGAACTCCGTGCAATTTTCAGAGCTCTTCAGTTTTGGCCTCTTCTGAAGAGAGAATCGTTCATTTGTTTTCAGACAGACAATGTCACAACTGTGGCATACATCAATCATCAAGGAGGGACTCACAGTCCTCTGGCTATGAAAGAAGTATCTCGAATTTTGGTTTGGGCGGAATCCAGCTCCTGTCTAATCTCTGCGGTTCATATCCCAGGTGTAGACAATTGGGAAGCGGATTATCTCAGTCGCCAAACGTTGCATCCAGGCGAATGGTCTCTTCACCCAGAGGTATTTCTTCAGATTGTTCAAATGTGGGAACTTCCAGAAATAGATCTGATGGCGTCCCATCTAAACAAGAAACTTCCCAGGTATCTGTCCAGATCCCGGGATCCTCAGGCGGAGGCAGTGGATGCATTATCACTTCCTTGGAAGTATCATCCTGCCTATATCTTTCCGCCTCTAGTTCTTCTTCCAAGAGTAATCTCCAAGATTCTGAAGGAATGCTCGTTTGTTCTGCTGGTAGCTCCGGCATGGCCTCACAGGTTTTGGTATGCGGATCTTGTCCGGATGGCCTCTTGCCAACCGTGGACTCTTCCGTTAAGACCAGACCTTCTGTCACAAGGTCCTTTTTTCCATCAGGATCTGAAATCCTTAAATTTAAAGGTATGGAGATTGAACGCTTGATTCTTGGTCAAAGAGGTTTCTCTGACTCTGTGATTAATACTATGTTACAGGCTCGTAAATCTGTATCTCGAGAGATATATTATAGAGTCTGGAAGACTTATATTTCTTGGTGTCTTTTTCTCATCATTTTTCCTGGCATTCTTTTAGAATACCGAGAATTTTACAGTTTCCTCAGGATGGTTTAGATAAGGGTTTGTCCGCAAGTTCTTTGAAAGGACAAATCTCTGCTCTTTCTGTTCTTTTTCACAGAAAGATTGCTATTCTTCCTGATATTCGTTGTTTTGTACAAGCTTTGGTTCGTATAAAACCTGTCATTAAGTCAATTTCTCCTCCTTGGAGTTTGAATTTGGTTCTGGGAGCTCTTCAAGCTCCTCCGTTTGAACCTATGCATTCATTGGACATTAAATTACTTTCTTGGAAAGTTTTGTTCCTTTTGGCCATCTCTTCTGCCAGAAGAGTTTCTGAATTATCTGCTCTTTCTTGTGAGTCTCCTTTTCTGATTTTTCATCAGGATAAGGCGGTGTTGCGAACTTCTTTTGAATTTTTACCTAAAGTTGTGAATTCCAACAACATTAGTAGAGAAATTGTGGTTCCTTCATTATGTCCTAATCCTAAGAATTCTAAGGAGAAATCGTTGCATTCTTTGGATGTTGTTAGAGCTTTGAAATATTATGTTGAAGCTACGACATCTTTTCGTAAGACTTCTAGTCTATTTGTTATCTTTTCCGGTTCTAGAAAAGGCCAGAAAGCTTCTGCCATTTCTTTGGCATCTTGGTTGAAATCTTTAATTCATCTTGCCTATGTTGAGTCGGGTAAAACTCCGCCTCAGAGAATTACAGCTCATTCTACTAGGTCAGTTTCTACTTCCTGGGCGTTTAGGAATGAAGCTTCGGTTGACCAGATCTGCAAAGCAGCAACTTGGTCCTCTTTGCATACTTTTACTAAATTCTACCATTTTGATGTATTTTCTTCTTCTGAAGCAGTTTTTGGTAGAAAAGTACTTCAGGCAGCGGTTTCAGTTTGAATCTTCTGCTTATGTTTTTCGTTAAACTTTATTTTGGGTGTGGATTATTTTCAGCAGGAATTGGCTGTCTTTATTTTATCCCTCCCTCTCTAGTGACTCTTGTGTGGAAAGATCCACATCTTGGGTAGTCATTATCCCATACGTCACTAGCTCATGGACTCTTGCTAATTACATGAAAGAAAACATAATTTATGTAAGAACTTACCTGATAAATTCATTTCTTTCATATTAGCAAGAGTCCATGAGGCCCGCCCTTTTTTTGTGGTGGTTATGATTTTGTATAAAGCACAATTATTCCAATTCCTTATTTTATATGCTTTCGCACTTTTTTATCACCCCACTTCTTGGCTATTCGTTAAACTGAATTGTGGGTGTGGTGAGGGGTGTATTTATAGGCATTTTGAGGTTTGGGAAACTTTGCCCCTCCTGGTAGGAATGTATATCCCATACGTCACTAGCTCATGGACTCTTGCTAATATGAAAGAAATGAATTTATCAGGTAAGTTCTTACATAAATTATGTTTTTGGAACTCCGTGCAATTTTCAGAGCTCTTCAGTCTTGGCCTCTTCTGAAGAGAGAATCGTTCATTTGTTTTCAGACAGACAATGTCACAACTGTGGCATACATCAATCATCAAGGAGGGACTCACAGTCCTCTGGCTATGAAAGAAGTATCTCGAATTCTGGTTTGGGCGGAATCCAGCTCCTGTCTAATCTCTGCGGTTCATATCCCAGGTATAGACAATTGGGAAGCGGATTATCTCAGTTGCCAAACGTTGCATCCGGGCAAATGGTCTCTTCACCCAGAGGTATTTCTTCAGATTGTTCAAATGTGGGAGCTTCCAGAAATAGATCTGATGGCGTCTCATCTAAACAAGAAACTTCCCAGGTATCTGTCCAGATCCCGGGATCCTCAGGCGGAAACAGTGGATGCATTATCACTTCCTTGGAAGTATCATCCTGCCTATATCTTTCCGCCTCTAGTTCTTCTTCCAAGAGTAATCTCCAAGATTCTGAAGGAATGCTCGTTTGTTCTGCTGATAGCTCCGGCATGGCCTCACAGGTTTTGGTATGCGGATCTTGTCCGGATGGCCTCTTGCCATCCGTGGAGTCTTCCGCTAAGACCAGACCTTCTGTCGCAAGGTCCTTTTTTCCATCAGGATCTCAAATCCTTAAATTTAAAGGTATGGAGATTGAACGCTTGATTCTTAGTCAAAGAGGTTTCTCTGACTCTGTGATTAATAGTATGTTACAGGCTCGTAAATCTGTATCCAGAGAGATATATTATAGAGTCTGAAAGACTTATATTTCTTGGTGTCTTTCTCATCATTTTTCTTGGCATTCTTTTAGAATTCCGAGAATTTTACAGTTTCTTCAGGATGGTTTAGATAAAGGTTTATCCGCAAGTTCTTTGAAAGGACAAATCTCTGCTCTTTCTGTTCTTTTTCACAGAAAGATTGCTAATCTTCCTGATATTCATTGTTTTGTACAAGCTTTGGTTCGTATAAAACCTGTCATTAAGTCAATTTCTCCTCCTTGGAGTTTGAATTTGGTTCTGGGGGCTCTTCAAGCTCCTCCGTTTGAACCTATGCATTCATTGGGCATTAAATTATTTTCTTGGAAAGTTTTGTTCCTTTTGGCGATCTCTTCTGCCAGAAGAGTCTCTGAATTATCTGCTCTTTCTTGTGAGTCTCCTTTTCTGATTTTTCATCAGGATAAGGCGGTGTTGCGAACTTCTTTTGAATTTTTACCTAAAGTTGTGAATTCCAACAACATTAGTAGAGAAATTGTGGTTCCTTCATTATGTCCTAATCCTAAGAATTCTAAGGAGAAATTGTTGCATTCTTTGGATGTTGTTAGAGCTTTGAAATATTATGTTGAAGCTACTAAGTCTTTCCGAAAGACTTCTAGTCTATTTGTTATCTTTTCCGGTTCTAGAAAAGGCCAGAAAGCTTCTGCCATTTCTTTGGCATCTTGGTTGAAATCTTTAATTCATCATGCCTATGTCGAGTCGGCTAAAACTCCGCCTCAAAGGATTACAGCTCATTCTACTAGGTCAGTTTCTACTTCCTGGGCGTTTAGGAATGAAGCTTCGGTTGATCAGATTTGCAAAGCAGCAAATTTGTCCTCTTTGCATACTTTTACTAAATTCTACCATTTTGATGTATTTTCTTCTTCTGAAGCAGTTTTTGGTAGAAAAGTACTTCAGGCAGCGGTTTCAGTTTGAATCTTCTGTTTATGTTTTTCATTAAACTTTATTTTGGGTGTGGATTATTTTCAGCAGGAATTGGCTTTATTTTATCCCTCCCTCTCTAGTGACTCTTGCGTGGAAAGATCCACATCTTGGGTAGTCATTATCCCATACGTCACTAGCTCATGGACTCTTGCTAATTACATGAAAGAAAACATAATTTATGTAAGAACTTACCTGATAAATTCATTTCTTTCATATTAGCAAGAGTCCATGAGGCCCGCCCTTTTTTGTGGTGGTTATGATTTTTTTGTATAAAGCACAATTATTCCAATTCCTTATTTTATATGCTTTCGCACTTTTTTCTTATCACCCCACTTCTTGGCTATTCGTTAAACTGAATTGTGGTTGTGGTGAGGGGTGTATTTATAGGCATTTTAAGGTTTGGGAAACTTTGCCCCTCCTGGTAGGAATGTATATCCCATACGTCACTAGCTCATGGACTCTTGCTAATATGAAAGAAATGAATTTATCAGGTAAGTTCTTACATAAATTATGTTTTCCCCATTGGAGCTCCGGTGTGCCGTGACAGCGTGTGTGGAGGATAAGGCAGAGCGCGACGCTGCAAACGTTGTGGAGTATGTTTTAGTATATGCATATATATTACATACTGATGCTTGTTATACACAGATTTATAAAGGGTAATCTCTTATTTTATCGTTTTTTATTAGGAGCATCTGCCCGATTTTAGTATTTTAGCGTATTTTATTCTCAGTGCTGTCACTGGTAACACAATGTTTATACAATGTTGCAAGTAATCAGACTGCATGAAAACCTGTAAAGTTAACCATTTCATACCATTCAGTTTTAACAACTAGTATTATGCCCTGTAAAATGAAAACTTTATTGCCTATGGTACCTAATATTATGCATAAAGTTTAGCTTACATATCAAATTCACTCCTAGAGTCATGTGTCTTACACTAATTCCACTTCTGTTTTTTTCCATACCCATTACACAAAAATTTTAAATTACCTTGAATAACGGCGTGTCCTTTGCTTCTAACTCTCTCTCTCTGCTACTACTATAAGCGCTACAGCGTGGAATGTGGGGCCTATTTTTTCCCCTTGTTTCCGTTGAGCCTGAGAAATATGATTATTAATTTGCTGTACAGAAATGGTTAATGCATGGTATGAAGTTATAGTGAGGGATAAGGGATACAAGTGAGGTTAATATATTTATGGGGAGACTAATATTTCACTTAGTATTGCAAGGGTTAATAGGAAAAGAGATTGCATTCAATATGTTCCCTAAAGAGTGCAGTTTTCATTTTAGAAGCTGTCTGTGCAGTTTCTTCAAGATGCAACATTGTTTTAAGAAACCTTGTATAGAAAACATCAACAGTGGCTGGGAATTTAAAACGCTAGTTTCTCCCATAGTGAATAAAATACGGTAAAATAAGAGATTACCTTTATAAAGTTTGCATTCATTTATAAGTTTATATATTTTAAGAATCATCTGGAAAAAATTGTTTGGATATCCGGACTGAATCCTTTTGTCCTTCATGAGATCGGTAGTTTTGTTCTGTTTGATGCAGAGTCCTCTGCATTGATCAGCAGCCCTGTCTCATGTTCCCAAAAATCCCTCAGAGGCAGCAGCCTTTATATAAGGATTTGGAAGATATGGGAATAATTAATCCCAGTACCAGTGTCGCCTCAGGGGTTACTCCAATCTGTTCATGGTCCAAAGGGACTTGCAGTCCTCTCCTATATTAACAGACCTAAACATGTTTGTTAGGATTTCCACTTTGAAATAAGGGTAAAAATGTGTGGATTGTTCCCATTATAAAAGGGTCAGTTTATGGTTACTATAGACCTCAAGGATGCATATCTGCACAGCCCTATCCACAACGATCACTTTCAGTTCCTGAGGTTTGCATATTTGGACAAACACTGCCAGTTTGTCACTCTCCTATTTAATCTAACTACGGCTCCATGCTTTTTCACTTTAAGTTTTGGGTACAATGTTAGTAGTGATTAGGATTCAGGACATTTCATTTGCTCTATATTTGGACAACATACTAGTACAAGGCCCTTCCATGTCACTAGCTGTTGCTCATACAAGATTCTGTCTTTCTTTAAGACCATGGTTGGAGAATCAATGTACTCATAAGCCTATTATATCCTGCAACAAATGTGGCATTTATAGGAATCATAATAAACTAAATCTTTATGCATCTACAGTAGTTTCTGACGAAACCTTGCAAAATAAAGATTCAGAGGGCGTCTCTCCCTGCAAAGGGTTCCATTTTCATCAGTAACTCGGTGCAAGGAGGCGGTGGGTCTTATGGTAGTTGCTTCAGACGCAGTTCCTTTCGCCGTCTTCACTTGAGAACCCTTCAATTGTCTATATTATCTTTTCTTCGAACAACAGATTGCTTTGGATTTCTTTGTAAGACAATCTTTCTTGTGGACACAAAGTCTTTCTTTGATCTTTGGGGCATCCTTCCTTCGTTAGTCATGGGTTTTTTGTGCTGACGGATGCCAGTCTCCCAGGCTAGAGGCAGTCTGGGATTCTCGAAGAGCGCAAGGAGTCTGGTCTTCTCTCGAGGCAAGGTTACCAATTCAACATTCTGGAACTAAGATTATTCGTGCTCTTTAGTCTTGACTCCTACTAAAGGAAGAAAAGTTTATCCATTTCCAGACGGACAATATCGGGGATATCTAGAGTCTTACACCTGGGCGTTGCCATATAGTCCAAGGTAAAGAATCAAATTTTTGGCTCTACTAGCTTCCCTTTCCCTATCTTATCGATATCTAGAGTCTACTAGCCATGCAGGAAGTGTCTCAGACTCTGTCTTGGGCAAATAGGTACCATTGCTCCCTATCTGCAGTTCACATACCAGGTATGAACAACTGGGAGGCGGATTATCTCAGCCATCAATCAGACCATCTAGGAGAGTGGTCTCTCCATCTGTACATTTTCGAAAAGATCCAAAGGATCACATGATAGATGCCTTGATATGTTTATGCAAATTTCATCTAGCATACCTGTTTCCTGTTTTGTTTGCTTGGATCAAACAGGAGTACGCTTCAGTAATATTGATTGCTCCAGCCTCTCTCCACAGAACATGGGATGCTGATCTAGTGCAGATGTCCTCGTCTCCTACCATGGCTCCTTCCTCTGAGACCAGACATGTTGGCTCAAGGGCCTTTTTACTATCAGGATCTCAAATATTTAAGCTTATTGTGTGAAGATTAAAGCCTAGTTTGGAGATATAGAGGTTTCTCAGGCAAGAAAGCCTGTCTCACAGAAGATTTTTTTTTTACAAAATTTGGAAGGCATATTGAGTGGTGTTTTTCCCGAGGGTTTTCTTGATATTCCTTTAGGATTCCCAGAATTCTTAGGTTATACAGGATGGCGTTGACAAGGGTTTGTCTCTTAGCTCCCTAAAGATAACATTTCTGCTTTATCTGTTTTTCATAGGTAGTTAGCTAATCTTCCTGATCAGATTTTTGGACAGGCATTGGTTAGAATTTAAGCATATTGTGAGATCTATTTCTCCATTCTGGAATTTGAATTTAGTGCTTTCGGTATAACAAGGTCCTCCTTTTAAACTGATGCATTCCGTTGATATATATTTTTTATCTTGAAAAGTACTTTTCCTATTGGCAATCTCCTCAGCTAGGAGAGTTTCTGAAATGTCAACCTTGTCTTGTGATTCTCCGTTTTTAATAATTCACAAGGATAAGGCTGTACTTCATACTAAAAATGATTTTCTTCCTAAGATTGTTTCTGCGGTAAACCTCAATCAGGAAATTGTTGTTCTTTGCGTCTAGAACCTGCTAGTTCCAAGGAGCAGCTGTTACATAATTTTGATGTAGTCAGGGCTTTCTAGTTTGGTTGTTAACTACTCTGGGACTTGTAAGGGGCAGTAGGCTACCAAGGTAGTGTGAGCCTCTTAGCTCAAATTAGAGATTCACAAGGCTTACTTGGTGGCGGAAAAGTCACCTCTTAAGTGTATCACAGCTCATTCTACAAGAGCAGTTGCAACATCGTCGATTTTTAAAAAAAATTATGCATGTTTGGAGAAGTGCAATATGGTCTTCTCTGCATACTTTTTCCAAATGTTATCGCTTTGATGTTTTTGCTTCTTCGCAAGCAGCTTTTGGCAGGAAAGTCCTTCAGGCACAGTGCCAGCTAAATAGGAACTGCCAGAAAATGTTTTACCCTTTCCGTAACATAGACCATCTGCTTGGGTATTAATCCCACATGTTATGGAGGACTGTGGACCATCATCATTTTATTAAAGAAAACAAAATTTATGCTTACCTGATAAATTATTTTTGTTTGTAAATGATGATGCTCCAAAGGATCTGCCTGTTTCAGTTTTTGGGTGACAGTTCTAATGACACCTCTACAGACCTTGCTTTGTGTCTCCTACCTATGTTTCCTGTTCTCTACTCGGCTATACGTTAAACTAAGAGAGGAGAAGGTGGGAGGGATTTTAAGCTCTTGTATGGGTTCTTGACCTTCTCCTAGTGGCAGGAAATATATTTTATATGTTACGGAGGACTGTGGATCATCATCATTCCGAAAGAAAATAATTTATCAGGTTAGCATAAGTTTTGTTTTTAAAGGGCTAATGTGTTCAAAACTTCACTCTCATCCATGTAAAAGAATAGCATTTAAAAATGTAGGTATTGTTTGCCTGACACAAAATGAAATATAAACTAACATATCAGTTTTGCACTTATTAGGTATTTCCTACTAATTCTCAGTGAATGTTAGTTAGCAGGGAAGTACCTATAAACCAATAAGCACTAATATGAAGTAGGCACTTTCATCCAAATACTAATTGGTTTAATGCTATAATTTAATGAGCATTAGTAGGAAGTGCCTACTATGCATTGTTAGGATGCTCACAACTTTATATATTTGTATTATTTTCATTTTTGACTTAAAGGGACAGTAAAGTGAATGTAAAGTTGAGCGTACTCGCTCACGTCATTGGATAGAAGTTTTAAAAAAGTAAGCAGACTTTCATTAATCAAATACTATACTATACTACTATAATACAAGTACTATTTATTGGTATTCACAGATTTTTACCTTTTAACGCTATAACGATAAGCACCGTTCCTCCGCCCGTCATATTGCTCAATTGATTGACAGATGAGGAATCTGCAGTCCACTAATCGTTTCCCCCCAGGGCATTCAGCACGTCACGCCCTGGGGGTAAAAAACAATTCTGTTCTTCTATTAGCAATTTTATCCTTTTTTAAATAGTATTCCGAGGTGAGCTCAGGAGCGTGCATATGTCTGTAGTCATCTGGCATTAACATTGTTTATAGGAATGTTATACACATATACAAACACTACTGCCATACACTGCTAAACACATGTACCCGCTGCCACGCTCTAAACACCTATCAGTCTACTTAACTTTACTCTTAACAAAGGAACAAAGCAAATTTGATTTAATATCACAGGCTCTGTCTGAATCATGATTTTTTTTTTTTTTTTTTTTTTTACTTTTCTGTCCCTTGTAAAGTTTTTTTTAAATCTGTTAATGTTTAAATGCTGATCTTGATGACTGAATGAGAAATGTTATAATAAAAACATTCTAATTACTTAAAAGGGACAGAGTTATTTAAAACCAAAGTGCTGTTTTAGTTTGGATCCCTTTAGTTCCTGCCTTCAGTGTGTCTACTAGTGAAATATGTCATATTGCCATCTATGTCATACATTTTACCTCACTTGCCTCAGAGGTTGAGGTAATGGATTCTATAATAAGGCTGTAATAGTTTTGTTATATGGTATTTGATGTTTTGGACCAGGGGCCTTTGGCTTATTTTGTGACTGTGTCTTACTGTTCTCTATCAGTATGCTGTATTACATTTAGATGATATAGGCTGGTAGTCATTCTGTTGATAGTCTGGTTTTCTGCTGACTCTTTCATCTGGATATGATGGTTTACTTAGGGGAAACAACAAAATTAAATGTTCTTTGTTGAAAAGACATAAAAAGAAATGATGTATTTTGATGCACAAATTGAACATTAAATATTTGTTTAAAAAAATGTTACATAGTTGTCATATACTGTACCTTTAAGACATTATGTTCCTCCTCTATCTAGCTCTCTCTATAAAAGGTTAATCAGATCACCTGTACCTCGCTTGATAATTAAAGTTTGTATGCTGTCTCACCAAGCCTTTGACAACTGAAGCTGAAACCTCTCTCATGCTTGCTGTTTACTCCAGAGTAGCAGAATATACTACTTGATCCCTAAACAACCTATTTCAAACAAAGGTTCACTTAAAGTGACATTCCAGCCAAAATTGGAAACCACATGGATGCATTTCGGTATTGAACAGAAGCATTTTTGTAATATACATGTATTAGCAAACATACTTCCAATAAAAGCTATAGCTCTTTCAAAAGTGTATTTAAGTATGCACCGTGCACCAGCATTTTAAACACAGCACTTGCTAAGGGGCTTGTACCATCTGGTAATGACTCAATTTGTTAATTGCTTACATGATACAAGCACCACAGATGATCTGAGCAGCTGCAGTATTTAAAATGTGGGTGCAGTGACAATATCTAGCTATGCTTCACATGCACGTGCAGAGAAAAATGTTAGCACTAAAACAGTTATAACTTTTACTAGAAGCATTTTTGCTAATACATATATATTGTAAATATGTTTATAATCCAAGA
Source organism: Bombina bombina (assembly GCF_027579735.1). Taxonomy (NCBI): domain Eukaryota; kingdom Metazoa; phylum Chordata; class Amphibia; order Anura; family Bombinatoridae; genus Bombina; species Bombina bombina. The sequence goes on from NC_069499.1 coordinate 232,567,990, forward strand.
TGTAATAAATCTATGTGCATTTAAATTTTGACTGGAATGTCCCTTTAACTTCACAAAGATTGTCAGAAGACAGGTAACTCTTAACAATCTCTGCAACTGTGACGTTATTTACACAGGCCAACACAGCCTGTCAGCTCTGTACTCAGCTGCAGGTCAAGACACCGCTGGCTCGCTCTGCACTTTCCTCCACAATCGCACTAAAGGAAAAATTGGAAGTTACCTGAAAAATCAGTTACCATCACAACTTACCGCAAGTATACTTTTGTATTGTTGGAAACTTACCGGTATATCTAAACTGTGTTCCTTGTTCTCTCAAATTACAAGCTGCTCATTTTTAATAAGTGCCTGCAAAAACAACAGCTGTGTTATTATTCCTCTCTGTAAGTTGTAACTTGCTTGCTAAACTCTGCTTGCTGAACAAACTGAGCTTTGAAACAAGTGACTGCATAATCAACTGCTTTAATTTAATGCTCAATTTTTGCTAAACTCTGCTAGCTGAATATACTGAGCTTTGAAACAAAATATTTTTATTTAACAATAAGATAAAACACTGTGAATATCCATTTAAAGAGACAGTGCATGACAATAGTCTACAATGTAAGTTGTACAAGAAACGACTTCATGTACTTTACAGGACAAAACACTCATCATTTAAATGCATATCGGTGCATTTTCATTTTGAATAGAAGCATTTTTTGCAGTACACATGTATTAGTAAAATGCTTCTAAAAAGCTATCACTGTTTCCGTGAATTTACTCAGCACAGGGTGTGGAGCATATGTAGATATTCGTGCACTAAGATTCAAACACTGCACCTGAGAGAGCCAGCGTTGACTTGGTGATGTGAATGAGTCATTGCAGATTCGTTAAAGCCACCAGCAGCCCTCTGAGCACGATTGTATTCCAATGTAAGTGCTTGTGCAGAGTAAAAGAACAGAAGCATTATTTGCTAAAAGGTGTATTCTTGTGCATTTCAGTCTTATTTTTTTATTTGAGGTTCAGTACACGGCCTACAGATAATATAAAACAGTAAGATATGGGAATAATTCAATACCTGCATCAAATAAAACCGTTTCAAGCTGACATTCGGTATTTCCAGGAATACAGAATTCAATGACAGTGATATAAAAACATTATGCCAATTAATGCACATATCTCCTAATAAACATAATAAGCCACTCTTGGACCTCTCTAGCATCAAACATAAAAAAACACAGGTGGTTAAATCTTGACCACAGGAGGCCACTCTTGGGTCGCAAATAACAGACCTCCTTTTCCTTTTTTTTTGTTCCCTGTGTTAAGTTGAGGTAATTAAAGATATAGGTTCAAGGTAAATACATCTGTGTATACAAACAATAATATACAAAACCAGATTAGCGATAACTTATCTTTTAGCAACATAACTACAATCAGTACTTTACATGTTCAGATAATATGCTCTGCCTATATAGCGAACTATCGAGAAATTTGTATGGGGCAGTTCTTATAGGGGTAAAGTTACCGGGTGTCCAGCGTGAATCGGCCGACCGGCAGCCCGGCTAGCCTGAGAGGGGTTATCCGTTGCTGCTGGCCGGCAGTTCCAGAATCCCAGCCAGCCGGGAAGGGTTTTCCTGGTCAGAGATCAGCTCTTCTTTGACAGAGTACTCATGGCATAAACAACATCAAGCATGAATATGGGAGAAAACTGGGGGAGAGAGATAGGGGGCGCCCTTGGTGAACCAGACTATGTTTAATACAGCAAAAATAGCAGTAGGTGAGAGACCCTCAGATGATGTAGTAATGTCTCCTAGGAAATTTCTCAATCTCAAGTTGATGGTATATATCACAAGTAAGTGAACACAATATATCACAATTTTATAGATAATATTCTATAATAATGTGTCATCGGAGGAATATTAATCACAGAAGAGTGGGTGATATATAGACCAATGATACAGTAATTCTAATATGTGGATAATATCCTATAATAATGTATCAGTGGAGATATTAATCACTTAAGTAGGTGATATATAAACCAATGTAATACAGTGGTTCTAATAGAAGTTGACAGAGAACGAATTATAGTCAATATACAAACAGATAATTGCTAGATATTAACAATGAATGTTTACAATATATTTGGTGATAATATATTGATTAGGAAGTAAGTAAAAAAATAAATAGAAAAGTCCCAAGTAATGATATACGATGGTATCACAGAGGTAATGGATGATTTGGGTCAAGGCAGCTGTCTGTGTGAGGATCAAGGCCCAGATCCTGATTTAAATATATGTAGACAACATAAAAGGACAGAAGCGCCACATGGCCCAATATTGCTCCTCTCCTCCTCTCTTGTTACTTCCTCACATTCCCGTCTACAGGACTTCTCCAGACTGGCCCCCATCTTTTGGAACTCCCTGCCTCGCTCCACAAGACTCTCCCCTAGTTTTAGCAGCTTCAAGCGCTCCCTAAAAACTCTACTATTCAGGGATGCTTACAACCAACACTAACCTTTCCTAACTCCATTGCTTTCCCCTTGAACCCCTTAGAATGTAAGCCTATGTGCCCAGCTGTTTGCAGATAGCCTTCATAAGAGCCGACTACAACAGTGGAACTCTTGGCAGGGCCCTCTACCCACTTGAGCCCTGCAAAAGCTATCCTGTATATTGACTATGTTTACAGCGCTGCGGAATCTGTTGGCGCTCTACAAATAACTGATAATAATAATAGTAAATAGAAACAAATATCAGTGTAATGACACACTCGCCAAATGTGGGTGTGTCATTACACTGATATTTGTTTCTATTTATCAAACAATATTGGGCCATGTGATGAATCTGGGAGATTGCCTAATCCATGAAAAGGCAAAATCCGAGGTAGAAAGGAGTGAGCCCTGTAGCAGGGGGTTAGCCTTGGTGGTCTGGTATCCTTGACAAGGTCCATTTCAACTGTAAGATTTTCTCCTTTGCCGTTCCATGCGGCGGCCACCTGCTGCTCAAGTTGCGATAAATGTTCCTTTAGGATAGTGTAGATTTGTTCCAACAAGATAGCTGAACTAGGCTCAATTCAATTCAGTTAATATATAGGTATATTTACTTAGAAATTGTCAGTGACTGCGCACTGTATACCCAGCGTACAAGATACCGGGGTGGGGGGGGGTGGGGTGTTGAGTGCCTCTCATTGAAGAGTCTGCCTTAGGCCTCAACCCTCCGGATAGGCGAACAAGAGTAGAAGTCTCTCTATAACAGTATATCACTGAAATCCGCTTGATTTGCAGGTTCAGCTTATCTAAAAATTATAGATGGATGATCTTATTGTTCTCTGATAATAGGCAGATTATCCTTGATCTACTCAGAGCAGCCAATTTTGCGACCATTCAAGGTGCAGCCCAGAGACACGCCCTGTGCATTTCAATTTTAAATGCATCTCTTTAATATGTGTAGAAATGAATAATAAAAAAGGTCTAATGACCTCAAGTGGAAAGGTGACAGGTTCAGATGATTTAGATATTAGAGCATATTATTCTGACACTTCACTTCTATTTTTAAATGTACTTTATTCTATTGGTATCCATTGTTAAAAAAAGAATGTGCACATATCATACACCATTGGGAGCTAGCTATTGATTGATACCTGCACACATTTTTCTCTTGTGAATGGCTAACTAGATGTGTTCAGCTAGCTCCCAGTAGTGCACAGTTGCATCTTCAGCAAAGGATAACAAGGGAATGAAGCAGATTTGATAATAGAAGTAAATTGAAAAGTTGTTTAAACTGGTATGATCTATCTGAATCCTGCTTTTGGCAGACCAGTTATCTGGTAAAAGAAATAATAAAAACATAGAAAGTTTTAAATTTAACCAAAAACAAAATCATTCAAATTGATATTTACCCGACAAACAATTCTTACATGATTTTATGTTTTTAAGTAATGTGATATTAGTTTGTGATGGACAGTTTGCCTGTTTACGAGCAGAGTGTGAACTTAAAGAGACAATAAACTGTTTGCTTTTCATTATTCACGTTGAGGATACAACTTTAAAGTTCTCAGTTGTGAAGGTTGCTGGATTACTGTTGCAGCAGTTTTGCAATAATGCTTTTGAGCACAAGATGGCAGCAGTGTTTCACATTTTTACAAAGCTGCAGACATATATAGTGCTCTGGACACATGTACACTTCTAAACCGAAATGCTTGCTTTTCAACAAAGGATACAAGTCCATTTGTTTTTGTATGATCTATCAATCTAGAAGGAAAACATTTTCATGTTTCTTTATGGTAGAGCAAATGCAATGTTTAGTTATTGTTGATAATGTTTATTTCCTCCTTTGCAGTGGATGATGAAGAAGTGAAATTCATAGTAGTTGACCAGTTCCAACCATTGTTTGGCTCAGCTGTAAGTACAGAACATTGCAAGCAACTAATTCTGGTTTATTCCTGTATACTAATGTTATGAAACAGACTCATTTATATTTAAGTTTTGTGATATCAGTATGCTATGAAAAGCACTTTGAATGCAGCTATATTTTGCTTCCACATAGTTGTGCTGCAACGAACTTAAAAATGTCCCTATGAAAGTCCGTTTCTCGCCTTATTTATAATTGAGCACCTTTTTTGATTCAAGCAAGGGCCCTTCTAGTGAATTGGAATGCTGCAGAAAAGTTTTTTTTCTTCACATTAGGCTCTTATAGGTTGGTATGGGGGCTCAATGCCTCCCAAGAGAGGGCTATTGTTCATGTTAGCGCTGGGGAATCTGTTGGCTCTCTACAAATAACCGATAATAATAATGTATATTTGTGGTGAGTGTAATGAATTACTTTAAACAGATCTCAGTATTTCTGCAGTTGATCCACTGCACACACATCTAAAAAGTTACAATTTGATAAGGAACTTTTTTTGTAAAGAACTTTTTCTGATTGGATTACATGACATAACATGGACTTAATGGAGCCTTTGCCAAGTAATTGTCCATAAATTGTATTAAAAAGCCTTTTATCAGAACAGCCAACAACTTTGTGAATTTGAGTAATGCAGCCACTACAAACCTGAGGAACCTGAAATTGGCAATAAAAAAACATGAAAACAACCATTCTTACTGGGAAAACGTGAGTTTTATTTAAAGGGACACAGAACCCACATTTTTTCTTTTGTTATTCAGATAGAGCATGCAATTTTTTTTTTAAATTTATAATTTTTTATTGGTAGTCCAGTTTGGGGTACAAAAAAAGAATGAGGTTTAAAGCAATGATTACATAATAGGGGATATAGTACAATCAAGCTTTTAAAATCAAGAAGTGAGAAAACAAAGAAGAAAATACAAGACCTTATTCCAGGTCTCCTTGTAAATATATACATATTTCATAATGAACTCTCCCCTAAAACAAAGCAAAAGTATTTGGGCCAGGATGAATCTGTCACTAGTTCTTACAAGCCAAAACCTTATACCCTAAAATAAAACCTGGACTCATATTGTTAACCCCTTGCTGGAAACCAGAAAAAGTTTTTCTTATTTTCTAGACAAACAGCTGTGGTCATACTAAGTTTCAAAGTCAAACAGAGTAGGTCACAGCTACATAGGGAAGGACCAAAAAGATCCTACGAAGGTGACATTGACACAGACAATTAACAAACAAACAGAAGAGAAAAAAAAAAAAAAAACACCCCGTAAAAAAAAAAAAAAAAAAAAAAAAAAAAAAAAATTAAAAGGGAAAAGGAGGGGAGGGTAGGCTACTTCAGATTCCAGGGGAGGCCCAGAGATAAGATATGTTTAAAGTTTACCATATCCCTAGTAAAACAAGGTCACTGTCTTTAAAAGGATAGATTATATACTCAATCTCGCTGGAAGGGAGTGCCTTAATGAATTGTGACCATTTGGAAAAGAAGTTCTTTGTCTTGATCTTTTTGCAAGTTAGTGTCGAGTTGTTCAATAATACATTGCTTCTTTAGGCAATTTTTAACTTCAGTTAAACTCGGGACGGCTTTTAGTTTCCATTTCTTTAAGATCAAATATCTAACCGCAAGGGTAGCCATACTTATAATTTTGCTGGTGTAATGTGGTGGAATGGGGTTATCAGCAAAAAAGACTATCCTCCTGGGGGAAAATGTGAAGGAAGGGACCCTAACTATATTGTTAAGCCAAAATTGAACTTTTAGCCAAAAGTTATGAATTTTTGGGCAGTCCCAAATCATGTGCATTAAGCCAGCGGATGGAAATGAGCATTTGGGGCATTTATTGAACCCTAAGTTCCTACATTTGGAGCCTTTTTCTGGAGTGAAATAAGTCATGTGGAGAAGTCTTAAGTGTGACTCCGTCCAAGTCAGTGACGTGCAGTGACGTCAGAGGCTGGTGAGGCAGTGGCTAGGATACGCCTTCATTTTTTAGATATCCTTTGTTGAAGAAATAGCAATGCACATGGGTGAGCCAATCACATGTGGTATCTATGTGCAGCCACCAATCAGCAGCTACTGAGCATATTTAGATATGATTTTCAACAAAGGATATCAAAAGAATGAAAAAAAAATAGATTTTAGATGTAAATTGGAAAGTTATTTAAATTTGCATATGGGATTGATATGGGTTTCATGTCCCTTTAAATGGTGTCTTGGAAAACTGGTCAACTTAGTAAACATCTGATTTTAGTCTAAAAGGATTGTAACAGAAACTCTTGCCAGATAACACAAGGCTTGCTCTGATTATGAGATCTAGAAATCCATGCCCATTAAAATATGTTTAAAACATACTTTTTACTTTAATGCTGCAAATTATGCTTATAGATTCTTTCATTATTTAGTAAATATAAAAATGTCTTGATCCAGTGGCGGCTGGTGAAATTTGAAGATGGTGGGGCGCTTGGCCTCACCCCTTTAAATAAAGCCACACCATCAGGTGGCACTATCAATTCATTAATTAAATAAATAAAAGGTAGACAGAAACACAGAAAAGCATTCGGGGGGAGAGGGAGAGACAGACGGGGGAGAGAGACACAGAGGGTTAGAGAGAAAGAGAGAGAGACACAATCACACACAGAGGGGTTAGAGAGAGAGAGAAAGAGAGAGAGACACAATCACACACAGAGGGGTTAGAGAGAGAGAGAAAGAGACAGAGACACAATCACACACAGAGGGTTAGAGAGAGAAAAAGAGAGAGACACACAATCACACACAGAGGGTTAGAGAGAAAGAGAGACACAATCACACACAGAGGGTTAGAGAGAGAAAGAGAGAGAGACACACAATCACACACAGAGGGTTAGAGAGAGAGAAATAAAGAGAGAGAGAGAGACAATCACACAGAGGGTTAGAGAGAGAGAAAGAGAGAGACACAATGATTCAATCACATACAGAGGGTTAGAGAAAGAGAGACACAATCACACACAGAGGGTTAGAGAGAGAAAGAAAGAGACACAATCACACTCAGAGGGTTAGAGAGAGAAAGAGAGAGACACAATCACACACAGAGGGTTAGAGAGAGAAAGAGAGAGACACAATCACACACAGAGGGTTAGAGAGAGCGCGAGAGACACAATCACACACAGAGGGTTAGAGAGAGAGCGAGAGACACAATCACACACAGAGGGTTAGAGAGAGAGAGAGAGAAAGAGAGAGAGAGACACAATCACACACAGAGGGTTAGAGAGAGACACAATCACACACAGAGGGTTAGAGAGAGAGAAAGAGAGAGAGAGACACAATCACACACAGAGGGTTAGAGAGAGAGAAAGAAAGAGAGAGAGAGAGAGAGAGACACAATCACACACAGAGGGTTAGAGAGAAAGAGAGAGAGAGAGAGACACAATCACACACAGAGGGTTAGAGAGAGAGAGAGAGAGAGAGAAAGAAAGAAAGAGAGAGAGAGAGACACAATCACACACAGAGGGTTAGAGAGAGACACAATCACACACAGAGGGTTAGAGAGACACATAAGGGATGAGAGAGTCTGAGGGGGAGGAAGAGAGACAGAGAGAGAAAGAGACCATGGGGGAAAACAACACATAAGGAGAGAGATGGATAGAGAGAGAGACACACACACACACACATACAAGGGGGGGGAGAGGGACCACTGCATTTTTAAGTAATAAAACAGCAAAGCTACAGAGACTAAGTGAGACTATAACTAAATGAGACCATACATTAGTGTGCAGTACAGAGGCAAGCTGCTAAGTTAGTGGGTGTAAAGTTTGAGTAAACAAAATACAAAAACGATCCTTTGCTGTAAAAGAGTAAAAAAAAACACTAAACCACATTCATTAAATTATCATTTTCACTAACAGAATCCTTTTCAGTAAAATCTTACTTTAATAAGATGTGGGTGAAACACTGCTCTCTGTGCCTCTCTCTTCCTGCTCTGTAAGGATTCAGGAAGTGACAGTGGCACATTCCACTGCACTTAGAGGGGAAGAACAGAACTCTCTTTTTCACTTTAGCAAAGCTAGCAGGTTCACAGGACAGCAACAAAATAAATTAAAGTTGTTTTTTTCCGTTTTGTTTTATTTTATATCATTTAACATCCAGCCCCAACCCTAAGTTCCATTTACTAATGCCTCTCACTGGATTGGTTCAGCCCAAATAGGACTGCCTCAAATAAGCAGTTAATGGGCCATACAATGATCTTAACCACTTTAATCCAGTAGATGGCGCAGCATGTTGTGTAATGGTGGGCAGACCTGCTTGTGCCTCTCCATTGCACAACATGTAGCTGTGAGAAAAAAAAATGCTGGGGGAAAAAAATACAATTTTTTTTTATTTTTTTTTAAAGTCAATTAAAAAAAAATATATTTTTGCCCATATGAGAGGTGAAGCACTGCCTCACCTGCCTCTAGTGACTGCACATCACTGCTCCAAGTAGCTGAGAGAGTAACCCGGAGAGTTTCCTGAATCGAAAAGGTAAGAAGAGCTGGGTCTAGAAAGTCCTGTTGAAGCAAAAAGGACCATTTAGAATGGAGTTTCTCCAGGACATCAGGGCCTTTAACGGCAGACAGAGTTTGGTAGATGAAAGAGATTGATGTGAACCCGTTTTTGAATAATATCAGCCACTTTTCTAGCTCTCCAAGAGACTATTCCCATCCAAGGTCAGTAATCTGCTTAAGAGCGAAATGTCTCACCTGTAAATAGGCGAAGAAATTTTTATTAGGAATAGCAAACTCCTGTTTGAGAGAATCAAAGGACTTAATGCATCTCCTCTCGAGAACTAATAATTGTTCGAGTTTTACCAGGCCTAGTGATGCCCATTTGGAAAATACAGCAGACTGTACGCCTGCTACAAACTGAGGATTGTTCAGTATTGGGACATGTCCTGAGACCTCAGTATTTATGTGAAGAGCCAAACCAATCTTTCTCCAAGTGGATATAGGGTTATAAATGGAGCTCATCCTCTTTATTTCAATAGGAATTGTTTTACTGTTACAATGAGTCAGTGCTACCAATGAATAGGGATATACCATGTTACTCTCTAGTTCCCCATTTGTGATGTAATTACTATTAGTAAACCAATCTGCCATGATTCGTGCCAGGAATACTTGGTTGTATAAACGAAGATCAGGGAGGGAAAGTCCTCCCTGATCTCTGGGTAAAACTAGTCTAGCTAACGAAATTCTAGATTTTCTCTTCTGCCAAATAAATATTCTTAAGGCAGAATTGAATGAGATAACATCTTTTGTTTTGAGAAGCAAGGGGGTGTTCTGAAGAACATAGAGAATTCTGGGGAGGAGCGACATTTTGTACAGAGCTATGCGGCCCGACATTGACAATGGGAGGTTTTGCCAATTTTTTAGCACTTCCTTAACACTAGCTAAGACCGGGAGTATGTTCAGTGAGTACCAGTTGTCCGGATTAGCCGATATCCAAATACCTAAGTATTTGAAAGAATCCTGAACAACTTTAAAAGGAATAGATATAGGTGAGTTTTGGGTTTGTTTAATCCAAAGAAGCTCTGATTTTGCAGAGTTGACACTGTAGCCTGAGAAAGATCCAAATTTTTCAATTATAAAGAGGAGCTTTGGAATGTTTCTTTGTGTGTTTGACATATATATTAATACGTCATCAGCATAAAGTGCAGTTTGCAAGATTTTCCTATTAATCTTAATCCCTTCGATTTGCTGGCGGATTTGACTTGCAAGAGGTTCAATGGCTAGATCAAATAGAAGCGGGGAGAGAGGGTACCCCTGCCTCGTACCTTTTTCCAATTTTATAGCCTGAGTAGGGGAACCATTAACTATTATTTTCGTATAGGTATTCTTATATAGGTTATTAAAAAAGGTCAAAAAATGGCCTTTCAGACCAAATTGTTGTAAGGTGAATGCTATGTGATCATGATGAACAGAGTCAAATGCCTTACCTGCGTCTATTGATATAATTGACAGGTCAGGGGTACCCTCTCTAGCCACCTCTCGCTGCCCCTCCCCTGTTTTAAAGTAGTCTATTACGAGGAACACTTCTCTTATTTTGGCTGAAGAATTGCGTTTCTTCAAAAAACCAGCTTGGTCCTCGTGTATAATAATGGGCAGGTGAGATTGAAGCCTATGTGCCAGAATTGATGACAGAAGTTTGTAATCCGTATTGAGGAGCGCGATTGGTCTGTAAGACTTTTTCGGCTGGGTCTTTACCCTGTTTGAGAATAAGAGAAGTAAATGACGCCACAAAATCAGGGGAAGGGGAGTTACCTTTAATGTAGAGATCGTTAAAAAGTGAAGTTAAGTGCGGTATTATTTCAGGCATTAGAATCTTATAAAATTCATTTGGAAGGGCATCTGGTCCCGGTGTTTTATTGAGGGTAAGCTTCTTAATTGAAGCCGATACTTCAGTCTCTGTTATCGGGGCACAAATCTGGTCCAGCATTTGAGAAGTTAGCTTTGGGTATTGAATTTTCCCCCAGAATTCCTCCCTTTGTTTAAAATCGGAGATCTTATGTGCATAGATGGATTTATAGTAATCAGTAAAGATGCCGAGGATTTCCTCAGCTGTCTTATAGATTTTGCCTTCATGGTGTAGTGAACTTATTAAGGGAGAGGCCCTATCGCGGCTAACCAGGTTCGCAAGAAGCTTCCCAGTTTTACTGCCAAAGCGATACAATTTCGCCTGCATCCTTAGATCTTTCTGGGATGATTGGTAGAGAAGGAATGCATCTTTCTCGTAGCGCATTTGTATACCTCATCCAGTTCTCAGGTGATTTCAATAGGATATATTGGTTATAAGTATTTGTAACTGATTTTATTAATTCTTTTTCTCTTACCTTATGTGTTTTTGTCCTTGCTATGGTGTATGCTAGAATTTCGCCTCGCAGAACCGCCTTAGCTGACTCCCAGAAGATAGCAGGTTTAGTGCTGTACTCACAATTAAATAGTGTAAATTTGCGATATTTGGCTATGAGCCAATTTTTAAACTTAATGTCTGTAGCTAAATACCGAGGGAACCGAAAGCCCGTATTTCTTAAGGGGGAAGGACTTAACTGAAAGTGCAGAGAAATCGGTGCATGATCTGAATAGTGATTGGGGAAATTTCTGCGATTACGTTAGAATTAGAAAGCCTATCATCAAGCAAAAAAAGATCTATCCGCGATAGCGATTTATGGGCCCTTGAGTGACAAGTAAAATCTCTAGCTTCAGGATTTTGCAGTCTCCAGATGTCAGAGATCTTCAAATTATTTGAAATTTTATTGAATAACTTTGTTTCCAGATTATCTCTTTTAGTTTTTATAGTGTAGGAGCTCTGCCTGAGTCTGTCTAGAGGATGCTTTGGGGCCATATTAAAATCGCCACCCAGAACTAGGTAGCCTTCTGCACATAACATGAGCCTGTTTTGAAGAATGTCCCAAAATGAGGAATTGAAAACGTTTGGGGCATAAACATTGCAAAGAGTATAAAGAGTTTTATTAATTTTAATCTTTGCAATTATGTACCTTCCTTCTTGATCTGTATCTACATGTCTAATCTCGTAAGAGAGTTTTTTCCCCAGGAGGATCGCCACTCCGCTCTTTCTGTTAGAGGAGGCAGAGAACAAAACCTCTTTAACCCAAGAGGTTTTTAATTTAAGCACCTCTTCAGCTTTTAAATGAGTTTCTTGGAGAAAGGCCAGATCAGCATAATTCTTCCTCAAAAAAGCTAATATTGCCTTTCGTTTAATGGGTGAGGTAAGGCCTCCTATATTCCAGGAAATTAATTTAAATTTATTATCAATATCCATATAGACTTGAAAATACTAAAGTATTGGGGGGGGAGAAAAAAAAAACCAAAAAAAAAAAAAAAACCCCAAAACACAGTTTACAATTATACATAAAACATTATCCCATTCCAAACAAGCTGCTGGAGGAAGTTGGCCCCAACTTCCTTTCTTCTCTTTATTTTCTAGTATTCTCATCAGTGTACGGTGCCTATGATGTCAGGATTGACTAAATTATTCTACTTATTTTTAGCCTTTTCCCGAGGGAAATATCTCCTCAAAAAATTTAACTGCATCCTGTGCAGAGTCATAGTAAAATGTACTTCCCTCCCGCTGTATTTTTAGTTTTGCTGGGTATAGTAAGGTTGCTCGTATACCTTGGTTTATGAACCTTGAGCATATTGGGGCAATCTCCCTTCTTCTTGATGCTACTTCTGAGTAATCCTGGAAAATAAGAATTTTTACATCACCTAATAAGATAGGCTGATGCTTACGAAAAGCTTGGAGAATTGCCACTTTATGCTGGAAGTTCAGAACCTTAGCAATTATGGGCCTTGGTCTCGAATTATCGTTATTTAATGTGGGTGTACCTATCCTATGGGCCCTTTCAATTACTATCTTAGGGAAGGAATCTGGAATTTGAAGTAGTCTGGGTAGTGTCTCTGTAAGACATTTATCTAGATTCTCATATTGTTTTTCCTCGGGGACTCCAATAATTCTTAGATTATTCCTTCGAGATCTGTTCTCCAGATCTTCTATTTTACTCTGCATTTTGGAAACTGTTATGTTTAGAACATCAAGGTTATTTTTATAGGTCATATTGGTGTCCTCTAAATCTGAGATCCTTTGCTCCGCTTCAGAGAGTCTGTGAGAGAATTGTTTTACCTCATTTGTCAAAGATGCTATGTCTTGCTTAATCTCTATTTTTAGAGCCTCAAATTTAGGAGCTAGGGCGTCGGAGATCTTGCTAACAATAGTTTGAATGTCTAGTGACTCGCCTGAGGATGGATTTGTAAAGGGTGTATGTACTTCTATTGAAGTTTCATAGGTCGCTTTGTTTTTTTTATCTCTCTGTCTTCCTGCCATCGCTAGCGGGGAATTTTTCAATTGATTGTGAAGGTATTTATCCATGTGTATAAGTGATGATTTGTGAGAATTTATGGTTTATTAGTGATAAAGGATAAAAAAAAAAAAAAAAAAAAGGGGAGGGGAAGAGAAGGGGGTGTGTGGGTATTGTAAAGGTGCTTCAAGTGAGTGTATAATGTGAAGTGATGGGATTTGAAGAATTAATCTTAGTGATGAGTGGTCATTTGTGCCTATGGCCAGAAAAAAAGAAAGTGTTCCTAGTTTAATTTAAAAAAAATTTGAGTTGTGGTTTATAAAAATGGAGAGAGTACCTATAGAATGTTTTTCCTTCTTTCCCCCTTGCTGCAGCCAGAGGACAGTGGAATTCTTATCAAGGCAGACAGCTATCTCCTTTATGGGAGATCCCTCTACTTTCTATAAAATAGATCTTAAGGACTTTTGCTTCTTAAATTATTTAAACTCCAAGGCTATTGTACTAATCTCCCTTCTGCAGGACTAATTTTTGTTTGTTAGAGGATGTCAGTTTATGATTAAGCCTCTGATAAATCTCTTTTAGTTGCAACTTTACCTTCTTCACTTCTATAGTTTAAATTGCCAGTTTACCATTAGTAATAGTTTTACATTCATAAACAATATTCAAGATCCAGAATCAGCCTCCTTTTCTCACGAAACCTTGTGAGTATTCAGAATACTTGACTCTTTCCAATCAGGTAGTTTGGGATTGTGTTGGTAATTCACTAATCACCCCAAGGTGTGCAATTACCCTTGCTATATTTTAACAACCTTATGCAATATGCAGCAAATACAGTATTAAATAATGGATACACTTAGTTCTTTCCCAATAAACAATTTCGCCCTATATTGCTAATTCCCTAGTCAATCCAGGGGAAAATATTACCCTTATTGTGTCTTAACAGCCTTTTGAAATCTTCACAAAATTATAGTATATATTTCTCTAGACTGCAGAGACTAGTTCTCTCTTAACAATCAGAATTAAAAAAAAGACAAGAAAAAAATGTGTAGGTCACAAGGCCCAACAAAGAAAGAAAGGGCTCTCAACTCAATTCTTAGATAGTTAAGTTTATAGCTCCTTCAGTTTTATTAACCTCTTAAGTCTCCCTTCTATATAAGTATTTATGCCAATTATATAACAACCTACTATGATTCTATAGAGAGGCAAAAAGGGTTCTAAGGAGTTACAGTTTTTAAACCAGTAACTATTTGTTTGTCCTTAACAAGGCACCTTAAAGATTCTTTTAATCAGGGACCCAGACAAGGTTTCTCTGACTCAGCGCAACATGATTAAGTTAAGAAGAGTAGAGAATTTCATCTTTACTGGCAACTCATCATATGGTGCAGTATAGTAATCTCATTCTTTAACTGCAGTTATTCAGAGCTTATTGCACTGAGCCAGAGAACCTCAATTTCCCCTTTTTTGATTCAATTTACTAGCTTTTGTCTCACTTAACTTGAGTCAAAAAGTAAAGAAGGGAAAAACAAAAAATAAAAAGGGAAAAAGAAACACATGCATATAGTCAGAGTTCTCTTATGCAATTGGTAGTTTTCCTTCTGACTTGGTAGTTCTGGGCTATTATGCAAGTCTTATAGCCTGACTTTTATTCACAGCTCAATAGTTATTTTCACCTTCCTTTGGTGCTCATTCAGTTGCACTGTTCCCTTAGTCCTGAGACTAATTTTCCTTCTCTTCCTCTGACACCTTGCTCTCTCCCTGCTTCCCTTTATCGGCCACAGAGGCCCACAGATGGAAGGTCTCTCCCTGCAGCCTTTGCTCTGCAGCGTCTTCCCAGACTCACTCGCACTTGCACCAGTGTGTTGTCCTCGGTTCTTCTCCGAAATTGGCTGCCAGGAGACTCCTCCAATTACCGCAGCTCCAGGAAGTTCCTCCTTGCTGATCCCTCTCAGCCTCCGTAGTCTTCCTCCTCTCACGCAGCAACAGTGGGAGAGGAGGGAGGAGGGGCTCCGGTAGTAAACGATAGTCCGGTTCCCAGTCTGTGCTGTGTCTCCTCTTTGCAGTGCCCCTTCAAGATCCCCCTATACCCCTCTCACGCAACACCGGTGGGAGAGGCATCGTCAGTAGCCAAATCGGAACTTTCAGTGAGCACTGAGGAGATGGAAAATGGCTCTTCACAGACCGGTTCGAGACCACTGCAGGAAGTCTCAGGCTGACACAGGTGAACAAAAGAATGCGGGTGAGGGGGATTCAAGGCAGCGGGCGCGACGAAGCGGCTTCCAGGGAGCTCAGAGCTTGCGGGTAGGTGGCTTTAGAGTGTATGACATACAGTTTCTTCCCCTCTTTCTCTGCCAGACTTTAGATAGATAAGCCGGTATGAATACACTGACTGTTTCACAGCCTTGATAGCTGTAGAGTGAAATACTTGGATTCTCTTTGTGTGAGAGTGATTGTAGTATGTGGTTCGCAGCTTGGTTGATTGCTCAGCGGGGTGAAATGCCGCTGTGAGGATTCCTAGAGTGATGTCAAATACTGTCCAGTTAGCAGACTCCCAGCCTGGGGAGAGGCGCGAGAAACACACCGCCAGCAGCTGTGGGACTGGAGATTGGAGCTCAGCTACACCTGCTTGCTCCTCCTCTACCGGAACCCCTACATCATGCAATTTTAAGCAACTTTCTAATTTACTACTATTATCATTTTTTTTTCATTCTCTTGGTATCTTTATTTGAAAAGCAAGAATGTAAGTTTAGATGCCGGCCCATTTTTGGTGAACAATCTGGGTTGTTCTTGCTGATTGGTGGATAAATTCTTCCACCAATAAATAAAAGTGCTGTCCAGTGTACTAAACCAAAAATTGGCTGGCTCCTTAGCTTAGATGCCGGTTGCCTTCTTTTTCAAATAAAGATAGCAAGAGAACGAAGAAATATTGATAATAGTAGTAAATTAGAAAGTTGCTTAAAATGTCATGCTTTATCTGAATCACAAAAGAAAAAAATGTGGGTTCAGTGTCCCTTTTAAGCCATGCTTTATTCTGATGAAGAAACTAGATATATTACATTACAAGCCACACAATACTGATAGTTACCTAGTTATTATGCTGAGATCTGTTGTAATTCATTTCACTCACCACAAAATATCAATGCTTGAGTTTGGAAACGGGTAACTTGCTCTTTTTCATTTTCCGTGGGACCTGGGCCGTTTAGTCACTGGGTTGTAACTTCTACTTCACGGTGTTGGTGGAACTGCAAGGAATGGAGCTGAAGTGCACAGCTGAATGCTTAAAGTGAAGGGCAATTTTGGTGAATTAGTGCCCGATTTTTAATAATCCTATTAAAAACATGGGCACTTTAATCAAAATTGACATTTCACTTGTTTTTTTTCAAAAACGTACCTTTTAATCCTGGCAGCCGCTCCAGAACTTCCTCCGCCCGTCGCAAGTCGTCTTCCCGGGTCCAAAATGACGAATCCGGCTTCCTCCAATCACGGCGTTGCATCAGGCCAAGATTCCCCCAGGGGGAAGCCGTGATTGGAGGAAGCCGGATTTGTCATTTCTGACGTCTGCAGAGGCTTCCGGGGGAATTGCTGGAGCGGCTACCAGGATTAAAAGGTAAGTTTTTTGAAGAAAACAAGTGAAATGTCATTTTTGATTAATTAAAGTGCCCTTGTTTTTAATAGGATTATTAAAAACTGGGCACTAATTCATCAAAATTGACCTTCACTTTAAAGGGACATGAAACCCAAAAATTTTCTTTCATGAATCAGACAAAGCATACAATTTTAAACATCTCTCCAATTTACTTAATAATAAATAAATATTATTATTATTATTATTAGGTATTTGCCAACAAATTCCGCAGCGCTATAAACCTAGGTGGTATACAAGATTAACTTTTAAGAGATCAAATGCCGAAAGTTGCACTGTTGTAGTCGGCTCTTATGAAGGTGATCTACAGACAGCTGGGCTCATAGACTTACACGCTAAGGGGTTCAAGGAGATAGCAATGGAGTTAGGAAAGGTTAGTGTAGGTTGTATGCATCCCTGAATAGTAGAGTCTTTAGGGAGCGCTTGAAGCTTACAAAACTCGGGGAAAGTCTTGTGGAGCGAGGTAGAGAGTTACGTAAGATGAAAGCCAGTCTGGAGAAGTCCTGTAAACGGGAATGTGAGGAGATAACAAGAGAGGAGGAGATCGTGAGCAGAGCTAAGGGGTCGGGAGGGAGAGTATCTGGAGTATCTCTGAAGGTCTGAGATGTAGGGGGGGGAGCAGTGCAGTTGAGGGCTTTGTATGTCAGAGTGAGAATTTTGTAAATAATCCTGGAGGCAAGAGGAAGCCAGTGAAGGGATTGGCAGAGAGGTGCAGCAGATGAAGAGTGATGTGTAAGGAAGATGAGCCTGACAGAGGCATTTAGTATGAATTGTAAAGGAGCCGGGTGGCAGCTAGGGAGACTAGAGAGGACGGAGTTGCAGTAGTCGAGGCGGGAAAGGTTGAGAGAGTGGATTAAAATCTTAGTTGTCTTGTGTAAGGAAATGTCTAATTTTAAAGATGTTTTTAAGGTGGAAACGGCAGGCTTTAGCCAAGGACTGAATATGAGGGGTGAAAGAAAGATCAGAGTCAAGTGTGACTCCAAGATATCGGGCATGCAGGGTAGGGGTAATGATGGAGTTATCGACAGTTAGAGAAATTGGGGTGGTGGAGATCTTGGAAGGGGGGGAAATAAGGAGCTCAGTTTTAGAGAGATTTAGCTTAAGGTAGTGAGAGGACAATCAAGATGAGATATGAGAGACAGTGACACGGTTAGCAAGGAAGGCGATGGGTCTGGTGCAGAGATGTAGATTTGGGTGTCAGCGGCATACAAATTATATTGAAACCCGTGGGACATTATTAATAAACCTTATGATGATGTGTAGATTGAGAAGAGAAGGGGGACTAAGGACAGAGCCTTGCAGTACCCCAACAGAAAGTAGTAACGGGCTACACTAAAGGTTTGGTTAGACAGATAGGAAGAGAACTGCGAGAGAGATGTTTCGCAAATGATTGGAGGTTTTGGAGCAAAAGAGGGTGGTCGACAGTATCAAAGGCTGCAGACAGATCCGGGAGTATAAGCAGAGAGAAGTGCCCTTTGGATTTTTCTATATGTAGGTAGTTGGTAACCTTAACGATTGCTATCTCTGTGGAGTGATGGGGGCGAAATCCAGATGGCAGTGGGTCAAGGAGGGAGTTTAATGTAAGGAAATATGATAGGCGTGCATATACTATATTTTCAGTATGTTTTGAGGCAAGAGGATGTAGGGAAATCGGGCAGTAGTTGGATGGGAACGTTGGATCCGGAGAAGGTTTTTTCTTTCATGTAATTAGCAAGAGTCCATGAGCTAGTGACGTATGGGATATACATTCCTACCAGGAGGGGCAAAGTTTCCCAAACCTCAAAATGCCTATAAATACACCCCTCACCACACCCACAATTCAGTTTTACAAACTTTGCCTCCTATGGAGGTGGTGAAGTAAGTTTGTGCTAGATTCTACGTTGATATGCGCTCCGCAGCAAGTTGGAGCCCGGTTTTCCTCTCAGCGTGCAGTGAATGTCACAGGGATGTGAGGAGAGTATTGCCTATTTGAATGCAGTGATCTCCTTCTACGGGGTCTATTTCATAGGTTCTCTGTTATCGGTCGTAGAGATTCATCTCTTACCTCCCTTTTCAGATCGACGATATACTCTTATTTATATACCATTACCTCTGCTGATTTTCGTTTCAGTACTGGTTTGGCTTTCTACAAACATGTAGATGAGTGTCCTGGGGTAAGTAAATCTTATTTTCTGTGACACTCTAAGCTATGGTTGGGCACTTTGTTTATAAAGTTCTAAATATATGTATTCAAACATTTATTTGCCTTGACTCAGAATGTTCAACATTCCTTATTTTCAGACAGTCGGTTTCATATTTGGGATAATGCATTTGAACCAATCATTTTTTCTTACCTCAAAAATTTGACTTTTTTTTTTTTTTCCCCTGTGGGCTGTTAGGCTCGCGGGGGCTGAAAATGCTTCATTTTATTGCGTCATTCTTGGCGCGGACTTTTTTGGCACAAAAAATCTTTTCTGTTTCCGGCGTCATACGTGTCGCCGGAAGTTGCGTCATTTTTTGACGTCCTTTTGCGCCAAAAATGTCGGCGTTCCGGATGTGGCGTCATTTTTGGCGCCAAAAAGCATTTAGGCGCCAAACAATGTGGGCGTATTATTTGGCGCCAAAAAATATGGGCGTCGCTTTTGTCTCCACATTATTTCAGTCACATTTTTTCTTTGCTTCTGCTTACTAGAAGCTTGTTTATTGGCATTTTTTCCCATTCCTGAAACTGTCATTTAAGGAATTTGATCAATTTTGCTTTATATGTTGTTTTTTCTCTTACATATTGCAAGATGTCTCACGTTGCATCTGAGTCAGAAGATACTTCAGGAAAATCGCTGTCTAGTGCTGGAACTACCAAAGCTAAGTGTATCTGCTGTAAACTTTTGGTAGCTATTCCTCCGGCTGTTGTTTGTATTAATTGTCATGACAAACTTGTTAAAGCAGATAATATTTCCTTTAGTAATGTACCATTGCCTGTTGCAGTTCCCTCAACATCTAAGGTGCAGAATGTTCCTGATAACATAAGAGATTTTGTTTCTGAATCCATCAAGAAGGCTATGTCTGTTATTTCTCCTTCTATTAAACATAAAAAATCTTTTAAAACTTCTCTCTCTACAGATGAATTTTTAAATGAACATCATCATTCTGATTCTGATGACTCTTCTGGTTCAGAGGATTCTGTCTCAGAGATTGATGCTGATAAATCTTCATATTTATTTAAAATGGAATTTATTCGTTCTTTACTTAAAGAAGTACTAATTGCTTTAGAAATAGAGGATTCTGGTCCTCTTGATACTAATTCTAAACGTTTAGATAAGGTGTTTAAATCTCCTGTGGTTATTCCAGAAGTTTTTCCTGTTCCTAATGCTATTTCTGAAGTAATTTCCAGAGAATGGGATAAATTGGGTAATTCATTTACTCCTTCTAAACGTTTTAAGCAATTATATCCTGTGCCGTCTGACAGATTAGAATTTTGGGACAAAATCCCTAAAGTTGATGGGGCTATTTCTACCCTTGCTAAACGTACTACTATTCCTACGTCAGATGGTACTTCGTTTAAAGATCCTTTAGATAGGAAAATTGAATCCTTTCTAAGAAAAGCTTATCTGTGTTCAGGTAATCTTCTTAGACCTGCTATATCTTTGGCTGATGTTGCTGCAGCTTCAACTTTTTGGTTGGAGACTTTAGCACAACAAGTTCAGATCATGATTCTCATAATATTATTATTCTTCTTCAGCATGCTAATAATTTTATCTGTGATGCCATTTTTGATATTATCAGAGTTGATGTCAGGTTTATGTCTCTAGCTATTTTAGCTAGAAGAGCTTTATGGCTTAAAACTTGGAATGCTGATATGGCTTCTAAATCAACTCTACTTTCCATTTCTTTCCAGGGTAACAAATTATTTGGTTCTCAGTTGGATTCCATTATCTCAACTGTTACTGGTGGGAAAGGAACTTTTTTACCACAGGATAAAAAATCTAAAGGTAAAAACAGGGCTAATAATCGTTTTCGTTCCTTTCGTTTCAACAAAGAACAAAAGCCTGATCCTTCATCCTCAGGAGCAGTTTCAGTTTGGAAACCATCTCCAGTCTGGAATAAATCCAAGCCTTCTAGAAAGGCAAAGCCTGCTTCTAAGTCCACATGAAGGTGTGGCCCTCATTCCAGCTCAGCTGGTAGGGGCAGGTTACGTTTTTTCAAAGAAATTTGGATCAATTCTGTTCACAATCTTTGGATTCAGAACATTGTTTCAGAAGGGTACAGAATTGGTTTCAAGATGAGACCTCCTGCAAAGAGATTTTTTCTTTCCTGTGTCCCAGTAAATCCAGTGAAAGCTCAAGCATTTCTGAATTGTGTTTCAGATCTAGAGTTGGCTGGAGTAATTATGCCAGTTCCAGTTCTGGAACAGGGGATGGGGTTTTATTCAAATCTCTTCATTGTACCAAAGAAGGAGAATTCCTTCAGACCAGTTCTGGATCTAAAAATATTGAATCGTTATGTAAGGATACCAACGTTCAAAATGGTAACTGTAAGGACTATCTTGCCTTTTGTTCAGCAAGGGCATTATATGTCCACAATAGATTTACAGGATGCTTATCTGCATATTCCGATTCATCCAGATCATTATCAGTTCCTGAGATTCTCTTTTCTGGACAAGCATTACCAGTTTGTGGCTCTGCCGTTTGGCCTAGCTACAGCTCCAAGAATTTTTACAAAGGTTCTCGGTGCCCTTCTGTCTGTAATCAGAGAACAGGGTATTGTGGTATTTCCTTATTTGGACGATATCTTGGTACTTGCTCAGTCTTTACATTTAGCAGAATCTCATACGAATCGACTTGTGTTGTTTCTTCAAGATCATGGTTGGAGGATCAATTTACCAAAAAGTTCATTGATTCCTCAGACAAGGGTAACTTTTCTGGGTTTCCAGATAGATTCAGTGTCCATGACTCTGTCTTTAACAGACAAGAGACGTCTAAAATTGATTTCAGCTTGTCGAAACCTTCAGTCACAATCATTCCCTTCGGTAGCCTTATGCATGGAAATTCTAGGTCTTATGACTGCTGCATCGGACGCGATCCCCTTTGCTCGTTTTCACATGCGACCTCTTCAGCTCTGTATGCTGAATCAATGGTGCAGGGATTACACAAAGATATCTCAATTAATATCTTTAAAACCGATTGTACGACACTCTCTAACGTGGTGGACAGATCACCATCGTTTAATTCAGGGGGCTTCTTTTGTGCTTCCGACCTGGACTGTAATTTCAACAGATGCAAGTCTCACAGGTTGGGGAGCTGTGTGGGGATCTCTGACGGCACAAGGAGTTTGGGAATCTCAGGAGGTGAGATTACCGATCAATATTTTGGAACTCCGTGCAATTTTCAGAGCTCTTCAGTCTTGGCCTCTTCTGAAGAGAGAATCGTTCATTTGTTTTCAGACAGACAATGTCACAACTGTGGCATACATCAATCATCAAGGAGGGACTCACAGTCCTCTGGCTATGAAAGAAGTATCTCGAATTCTGGTTTGGGCGGAATCCAGCTCCTGTCTAATCTCTGCGGTTCATATCCCAGGTATAGACAATTGGGAAGCGGATTATCTCAGTCGCCAAACGTTGCATCCGGGCGAATGGTCTCTTCACCCAGAGGTATTTCTTCAGATTGTTCAAATATGGGAGCTTCCAGAAATAGATCTGATGGCGTCTCATCTAAACAAGAAACTTCCCAGGTATCTGTCCAGATCCCGGGATCCTCAGGCGGAAGCAGTGGATGCTTTATCACTTCCTTGGAAGTATCATCCTGCTTATATCTTTCCGGATCTAGTTCTTCTTCCAAGAGTAATCTCCAAGATTCTGAAGGAATGCTAGTTTGTTCTGCTGGTAGCTCCGGCATGGCCTCACAGGTTTTGGTATGCGGATCTTGTCCGGATGGCCTCTTGCCATCCGTGGACTCTTCCGCTACGACCAGACCTTCTGTCGCAAGGTCCTTTTTTCCATCAGGATCTCAAATCCTTAAATTTAAAGGTATGGAGATTGAACGCTTGATTCTTAGTCAAAGAGGTTTCTCTGACTCTGTGATTAATACTATGTTACAGGCTCGTAAATCTGTATCCAGAGAGATATATTATAGAGTCTGGAAGACTTATATTTCTTGGTGTCTTTCTCATCATTTTTCTTGGCATTCTTTTAGAATTCCAAGAATTTTACAGTTTCTTCAGGATGGTTTAGATAAAGGTTTGTCCGCAAGTTCCTTGAAAGGACAAATCTCTGCTCTTTCTGTTCTTTTTCACAGAAAGATTGCTAATCTTCCTGATATTCATTGTTTTGTACAAGCTTTGGTTCGTATAAAACCTGTCATTAAGTCAATTTCTCCTCCTTGGAGTTTGAATTTGGTTCTGGGGGCTCTTCAAGCTCCTCCGTTTGAACCTATGCATTCATTGGACATTAAATTACTTTCTTGGAAAGTTTTGTTCCTTTTGGCAATCTCTTCTGCCAGAAGAGTTTCTGAATTATCTGCTCTTTCTTGTGAGTCTCCTTTTCTGATTTTTCATCAGGATAAGGCAGTGTTGTGAACTTCTTTTGAATTTTTACCTAAAGTTGTGAATTCCAACAACATTAGTAGAGAAATTGTGGTTCCTTCATTATGTCCTAATCCTAAGAATTCTAAGGAGAAATTGTTGCATTCTTTGGATGTTGTTAGAGCTTTGAAATATTATGTTGAAGCTACTAAGTCTTTCCGAAAGACTTCTAGTTTATTTCTTCTGTTAAGTGTGATCAGTCCATGGGTCATCATTACTTCTGGGATATTACTCCTCCCCAACAGGAAGTGCAAGAGGATTCACCCAGCAGAGCTGCATATAGCTCCTCCCCTCTACGTCACTCCCAGTCATTCTCTTGCACCCAACGACTAGATAGGATGTGTGAGAGGACTATGGTGATTATACTTAGTTTTATATCTTCAATCAAAAGTTTGTTATTTTAAAATAGCACCGGAGTGTGTTATTATCTCTCTGGCAGAGTTTGAAGAAGAATCTACCAGAGTTTTTGTTATGATTTTAGCCGGAGTAGTTAAGATCATATTGCTGTTTCTCGGCCATCTGAGGAGAGGTAAACTTCAGATCAGGGGACAGCGGGCAGATGAATCTGCATAGAGGTATGTAGCAGTTTTTATTTTCTGACAATGGAATTGATGAGAAAATCCTGCCATACCGATATAATGTCATGTATGTATACTTTACACTTCAGTATTCTGGGGAATGGTACTTCACTAGAATTACACTGTAAGAAATACATAAAGCTGTTTAATAACTAGAGATTATGTTTAACGTTTTTGCTGGAATGTAAAATCGTTTTCATTTGCTGAGGTACTGAGTGAATAAATGTTTGGGCACTATTTTTCCACTTGGCAGTTGCTTATTCTGTTTTCTGACAGTTTCTGTTCTCCCTCACTGCTGTGTGTGAGGGGGAGGGGCCGTTTTTTGGCGCTTTTACTATGCATCAAATATTTCAGTCAGCAACTCATTGTATTCCCTGCATGATCCGGTTCATCTCTACAGAGCTCAGGGGTCTTAAAAACTTATTTTGAGGGAGGTAATTTCTCTCAGCAGAGCTGTGAGAATTATAGTTTGACTGAGATAAAAAACGTTTATTCTGTAATTTGTTTCCTGCTTTCAGAATTTGTTATCTTTGCTAATGGGATTAAACCTTTGCTAAAGTTGTGTTGTTTACAAGGATTGAGGCTATAACTGTTTCAATTTATTAATTTTCAACTGTCATAGATCTTCTGTGCTTCTTAAAGGCACAGTACGTTTTAATATTATTCTAATTGAATTGTATTTCCAAGTTGCAAGTTTATTTGCTAGTGTGTTAAACATGTCTGATTCAGAGGATGATACCTGTGTCATTTGTTGCAATGCCAAAGTGGAGCCCAATAGAAATTTATGTACTAACTGTATTGATGCTACTTTAAATAAAAATCAATCTGTACAAATTGAACAAATTTCACCAAACAACGAGGGGAGAGTTATGCCGACTAACTCGCCTCACGTGTCAGTACCTACATCTCCCGCTCAGAGGGAGGTGCGTGATATTGTAGCGCCGAGTACATCTGGGCGGCCATTACGAATCAAATTACAGGATATGGCTACTGTTATGACTGAGGTTTTGGCTAAATTACCAGAACTAAGAGGTAAGCGTGATCACTCTGGGGTGAGAACAGAGTGCGCTGATAATATTAGGGCCATGTCAGACACTGCGTCACAGGTGGCAGAACATGAGGACGGAGAACTTCATTCTGTGGGTGACGGTTCTGATCCAAACAGACTGGATTCAGATATTTCAAATTTTAAATTTAAACTGGAAAACCTCCGTGTATTACTAGGGGAGGTGTTAGCGGCTCTGAATGATTGTAACACAGTTGCAATACCAGAGAAAATGTGTAGGTTGGATAAATATTTTGCGGTACCGACGAGTACTGAGGTTTTTCCTATACCTAAGAGACTTACTGAAATTGTTACTAAGGAGTGGGATAGACCCGGTGTGCCGTTCTCACCCCCTCCGATATTTAGAAAAATGTTTCCAATAGACGCCACCACAAGGGACTTATGGCAAACGGTCCCTAAGGTGGAGGGAGCAGTTTCTACTTTAGCTAAGCGTACCACTATCCCGGTGGAGGATAGCTGTGCTTTTTCAGATCCAATGGATAAAAAATTAGAGGGTTACCTTAAGAAAATGTTTGTTCAACAAGGTTTTATATTGCAACCCCTTGCATGCATTGCGCCGATCACGGCTGCAGCGGCATTCTGGATTGAATCTCTGGAAGAGAACATTGGTTCAGCTACTCTGGACGACATTACGGACAGGCTTAGAGTCCTTAAACTAGCTAATTCATTCATTTCGGAGGCCGTAGTACATCTTACTAAACTTACGGCGAAGAATTCAGGATTCGCCATTCAGGCACGCAGGGCGCTGTGGCTAAAATCCTGGTCAGCTGATGTTACTTCTAAGTCTAAATTGCTTAATATACCTTTCAAAGGGCAGACCTTATTCGGGCCCGGGTTGAAAGAGATTATCGCTGACATTACAGGAGGTAAAGGCCATGCCCTGCCTCAGGACAAAGCCAAGACTAGACAGTCTAATTTTCGTTCCTTTCGTAATTTCAAAGCAGGAGCAGCATCAACTTCCTCTGCACCAAAACAGGAAGGAGCTGTTGCTCGCTACAGACAAGGCTGGAAACCTAACCAGTCCTGGAACAAGGGCAAGCAGACTAGGAAACCTGCTGCTGCCCCTAAAACAGCATGAATTGAGGGCCCCCGATCCGGGATCGGATCTAGTGGGGGGCAGACTTTCTCTCTTCGCCCAGGCTTGGGCAAGAGATGTTCAGGATCCCTGGGCGCTAGAGATAATATCTCAGGGATACCTTCTGGACTTCAAATACTCTCCTCCAAGAGAGAGATTTCATCTGTCAAGATTGTCAACAATCCAGACAAAGAAAGAGGCGTTTCTACGCTGCGTACAAGAGCTCTTGTTAATGGGAGTAATCCATCCAGTTCCACGATCAGAACAGGGACAGGGGTTTTACTCAAATCTGTTTGTGGTTCCCAAAAAAGAGGGAACTTTCAGACCAATCCTGGACTTAAAGATCCTAAACAAATTCCTAAGAGTTCCATCGTTCAAGATGGAGACTATTCGGATAATTTTACCTATGATCCAAGAAGGTCAGTACATGACCACTGTAGATTTAAAAGATGCTTACCTTCACATACCGATTCACAAAGATCATTATCGGTACCTAAGGTTTGCCTTCCTAGACAGGCATTACCAGTTTGTGGCTCTTCCATTCGGATTGGCTACAGCTCCAAGAATCTTCACAAAGGTTCTGGGTGCTCTTCTGGCGGTACTAAGACCGCGGGGAATCTCGGTAGCTCCATACCTAGACGACATTCTGATACAAGCTTCAAGCTTTCAAACTGCCAAGTCTCATACAGAGTTAGTGCTGGCATTTCTAAGGTCACATGGATGGAAGGTGAACGAAAAGAAAAGTTCACTCGTTCCACTCACAAGAGTTCCCTTCCTGGGGACTCTTATAGATTCTGTAGAAATGAAGATTTACCTGACAGAGGACAGGCTAACAAGACTTCAAAGTGCTTGCCGCACCCTTCATTCCATTCAACACCCGTCAGTGGCTCAATGCATGGAGGTAATCGGCTTAATGGTAGCGGCAATGGACATAGTACCCTTTGCACGCTTACACCTCAGACCACTGCAACTGTGCATGCTAAGTCAGTGGAATGGGGATTACTCAGACTTATCCCCTTCTCTGAATCTGGATCAAGAGACCAGAAATTCTCTTCTATGGTGGCTTTCTCGGCCACATCTGTCCAGGGGGATGCCATTCAGCAGACCAGACTGGACAATTGTAACAACAGACGCCAGCCTTCTAGGTTGGGGTGCCGTCTGGAATTCTCTGAAGGCTCAGGGACAATGGAGTCAGGAGGAGAGTCTCCTGCCAATAAACATTCTGGAATTGAGAGCAGTTCTCAATGCCCTCCTGGCTTGGCCCCAGTTGACAACTCGGGGGTTCATCAGGTTTCAGTCGGACAACATCACGACTGTAGCTTACATCAACCATCAGGGAGGGACAAGAAGCTCCCTAGCTATGATGGAAGTATCAAAGATAATTCGCTGGGCAGAGTCTCACTCTTGCCACCTGTCAGCAATCCACATCCCGGGAGTGGAGAACTGGGAGGCGGATTTCTTAAGTCGTCAGACTTTTCATCCGGGGGAGTGGGAACTTCATCCGGAGGTCTTTGCCCAAATACTTCGACGTTGGGGCAAACCAGAGATAGATCTCATGGCGTCTCGACAGAACGCCAAGCTTCCTCGTTACGGGTCCAGATCCAGGGATCCAGGAGCAGTCCTGATAGATGCTCTGACAGCACCTTGGGACTTCAGGATGGCTTACGTGTTTCCACCCTTCCCGTTGCTTCCTCGATTGATTGCCAGAATCAAACAAGAGAGAGCATCAGTGATTCTAATAGCACCTGCGTGGCCACGCAGGACTTGGTATGCAGACCTGGTGGACATGTCATCCTGTCCACCTTGGTCTCTACCTCTGAAACAGGACCTTCTGATACAGGGTCCCTTCAAACATCAAAATCTAACTTCTCTGAAGCTGACTGCTTGGAAATTGAACGCTTGATTTTATCAAGACGTGGGTTTTCTGAGTCAGTTATTGATACCTTAATACAGGCTAGGAAACCTGTTACCAGAAAGATTTACCATAAGATATGGCGTAAATACCTATATTGGTGTGAATCCAAAGGTTACTCTTGGAGTAAGGTTAGGATTCCTAGGATATTGTCTTTTCTACAAGAAGGTTTAGAAAAGGGTTTATCTGCTAGTTCTTTAAAGGGACAGATCTCAGCTCTGTCCATTCTGTTACGCAAACGTCTGTCAGAAGTTCCTGACGTCCAGGCTTTTTGTCAGGCTTTGGCCAGGATTAAGCCTGTGTTTAAAACTGTTGCTCCACCATGGAGTTTAAACCTTGTTCTTAATGTTTTACAGGGCGTTCCGTTTGAACCCCTTCATTCCATTGATATAGAGTTGTTATCTTGGAAAGTTCTATTTTTAATGGCTATTTCCTCGGCTCGAAGAGTCTCTGAATTATCAGCCTTACATTGTGATTCTCCTTATTTGATTTTTCATTCGGATAAGGTAGTCCTGCGTACTAAACCTGGGTTCTTACCTAAGGTAGTTACTAACAGGAATATCAATCAAGTGATTGTTGTTCCTTCTTTATGCCCAAATCCTTCTTCAAAGAAGGAACGTCTACTGCACAACCTGGATGTAGTCCGTGCTCTAAAATTTTACTTACAGGCAACTAAGGAATTTTGACAAACGTCTTCTCTGTTTGTCATTTACTCTGGGCAGAGGAGAGGTCAAAAAGCTTCCGCTACCTCTCTTTCTTTTTGGCTTCGTAGCATAATTCGTTTAGCTTATGAGACTGCTGGACAGCAGCCTCCTGAAAGAATTACAGCTCATTCTACTAGAGCTGTGGCTTCCACTTGGGCCTTCAAGAATGAGGCCTCTGTTGAACAGATTTGCAAGGCTGCAACTTGGTCTTCGCTTCATACTTTTTCCAAATTTTACAAATTTGACACTTTTGCTTCATCGGAGGCTATTTTTGGGAGAAAGGTTCTTCAGGCAGTGGTTCCTTCTGTATAAAGAGCCTGCCTATCCCTCCCGTCATCCGTGTACTTTTGCTTTGGTATTGGTATCCCAGAAGTAATGATGACCCGTGGACTGATCACACTTAACAGAAGAAAACATAATTTATGCTTACCTGATAAATTCCTTTCTTCTGTAGTGTGATCAGTCCACGGCCCGCCCTGTTTTTAAGGCAGGTAAATATTTTTTAATTTATACTCCAGTCACCACTTCACCCTTGGCTTTTCCTTTCTCGTTGGTCCTTGGTCGAATGACTGGGAGTGACGTAGAGGGGAGGAGCTATATGCAGCTCTGCTGGGTGAATCCTCTTGCACTTCCTGTTGGGGAGGAGTAATATCCCAGAAGTAATGATGACCCGTGGACTGATCACACTTCAGAAGAAAGGAATTTATCAGGTAAGCATAAATTATGTTTTGTATCTTTTCCGGTTCTAGAAAAGGCCAGAAAGCTTCTGCCATTTCTTTGGCATCTTGGTTGAAATCTTTAATTCATCTTGCCTATGTTGAGTCGGGTAAAACTCCGCCTCAAAGGATTACAGCTCATTCTACTAGGTCAGTTTCTACTTCCTGGGCGTTTAGGAATGAAACTTCGATTGATCAGATTTGCAAAGCAGCAACTTGGTCCTCTTTGCATACTTTTACTAAATTCTACCATTTTGATGTATTTTCTTCTTCTGAAGCAGTTTTTGGTAGAAAAGTACTTCAGGCAGCGGTTTCAGTTTGAATCTTCTGCTTATGTTTTTCATTCAACTTTATTTTGGGTGTGGATTATTTTCAGCAGGAATTGGCTGTCTTTATTTTATCCCTCCCTCTCTAGTGACTCTTGCGTGGAAAGATCCACATCTTGGGTAATCATTATCCCATACGTCACTAGCTCATGGACTCTTGCTAATTACATGAAAGAAAACATAATTTATGTAAGAACTTACCTGATAAATTCATTTCTTTCATATTAGCAAGAGTCCATGAGGCCCACCCTTTTTTTGTGGTGGTTATGATTTTTGTATAAAGCACAATTATTCCAATTCCTTATTTTATATGCTTTCGCACTTTTTTATCACCCCACTTCTTGGCTATTCGTTAAACTGAATTGTGGGTGTGGTGAGGGGTGTATTTATAGGCATTTTGAGGTTTGGGAAACTTTGCCCCTCCTGGTAGGAATGTATATCCCATACGTCACTAGCTCATGGACTCTTGCTAATATGAAAGAAATGAATTTGTCAGGTAAGTTCTTACATAAATTATGTTTTTTTTGAGGATAGGTGTGACCAGTGCATGTTTTAGAGATGAGGGAAATATACCCGTGCTGAGGGAGAGGTTGAAGATGTGTGTGAGTATAGGGTTAAGGGTAGAAGAGAGGGAGGGAAGTAGCTGTGAGGGGATGGGATCGAGAGGACAGGTAGTGAGGTTAGAGGACAGTATAAGGCCGAAACTTCTTCCTCGGTAACAGGGGCAAAATAACTAAATTTATATCTATATGGGTTTTGGATGATTGCAAGCTTTTGAGGGGGTGGGAGACTGGTAATATGTTGAGCTAATGATCAATTATCTAATTTGCTTCATTCTCTTGGTATCCTTATTTGAAAAGGGTACCTAGGTAGGATTAGGAACAGCAATGCATTACTGGGAGCTAGCTACTGATTGGTGGCTGTACATAAATGTTTCTTTCGTTCTTAATATATGGAGAGTCCACTGCATCATTCCTTACTGTTGGGTAATCCTGAACCTGGCCACCAGGAGGAGGCAAAGACACCCCAGCTAAAGGCTTAAATACCTCTCCCACTTTCTCCATCCCCCAGTCATTCTTTGCCTTTCGTCACAGGAGGATGGCAGAGAAGTGTCAGAAGATTTCGGAGTAGTTCCTAAGGCAGGGTATCTGCCATTCGATATGGGACTGCAGTTTTAAGTAGTCTTATCAGCCTCTCAGTGAGAGCATTGGCCAAAGTTAGTCTGGAGATGCAGGGAGAGTCTTTCTGTGAAGCCATCCAGACTTGATTTCTAACAGCTCCTAAGCAATCGGTGTTGACGAGTTTTACTGCCTGCTTGTTTTCTCACTCAAGTCCATGTCAGGAGCGATGCTACAAGACTGTGACACTTGAGAGGCTATGTTTCTCTTCCACAGTATGGATTATTGATCGTTTCAATTTTTTACATATGTTGAAAACGCTAGAAGACAGGGTCACAGTGTGGCTCCTATTATCTTAATAGAATCATGGGTTAATATCGCCTGAGGGGGATTATTGAACAGTGGGGATTAATCAAATGTGTTACTTTGATTTTATGCTGCTTTATGTGTGAGATTTATTGGGCTCATAGGATGTTTATTTGGCTGGAACACGTTTTTACTTTCACTTTGAGTGCTGCGCAGCTTGTAGCTTGGCGTGCTTTTTCTCATAGCAGGGGCATTCCTGTCTTGCGCACAATGTGACCAGGAGTGGTCTCACTTTCATTTCCTTTTTCCTGACCAAGCTGGCTGTTGGAGAAGACACTATTTCTCCATATTGTCTGGGTCTAGGAGGGTGGTGAGTGCCCCAGCCACTGGGAGTTTAAAGGTGCTGTTTTTGAAAAATAAAGATTGTTTATTTTCTTCATAAATGCGAAGAGTCCACAGCTGCATTCATTACTTTTGGGAAATAAGAACCTGCCCACCAGGAGGAGGCAAAGACACCCCATCCAAAGGCTTAAATACTTCTCCCACTTCCCTCATCCCCTAGTCATTCTTTGCCTTTCGTCCCAGGAGGTTGGCAGAGAAGTGTCAGAAGTTTGTTTTAGTCTCTTATGGAGGGTAGTACTCTTCGACATGGGAGTTTTAAGTAATCCTGTCACTCAGTGAGAGCATGGATGAAAGTTAGAATCCGGAGATGCAGGAAGAGTCTTTCTGCGATACCATCCCGACTCATTTTAACAGCTCCACAAGCAATCAGCGTTGTCTAACTTCGCTGCCTGCTTTCTTCTCTCAAGTCCATGGTGAAGGCGAGCTTACTATCCGTCACACTTGAAAGGCCATTTCTCCAACATAGGTGTGTCCGGTCCACGGCGTCATCCTTACTTGTGGGATATTCTCTTCCCCAACAGGAAATGGCAAGGAGCCCAGCAAAGCTGGTCACATGATCCCTCCTAGGCTCCGCCTTCCCCAGTCATTCTCTTTGCCGTTGTACAGGCAACATCTCCACGGAGATGGCTTAGAGTTTTTTAGTGTTTAACTGTAGTTTTTATTATTCAATCAAGAGTTTGTTATTTTAAAATAGTGCTGGTATGTACTATTTACTCTGAAACAGAAAAGAGATGAAGATTTCTGTTTGTAAGAGGAAAATGATTTTAGCAACCGTTACTAAAATCGATGGCTGTTCCACACAGGACTGTTGAGAGGAATTAACTTCAGTTGGGGGAACAGTGAGCAGACTTTTGCTGCTTGAGGTATGACACATTCTAACAAGACGATGTAATGCTGGAAGCTGTCATTTTCCCTATGGGATCCGGTAAGCCATTTTATTACAGACAGTAAATAAGGGCTTCACAAGGGCTTTTTAAGACTGTAGACATTTTCTGGGCTAAATCGATTTATATATAAACATATTTTATACTCCATAGCCTTGAGGAATTATTTTAATCTTGGGAATTTTGTAAAATAACCGGCAGGCACTGTATTGGACACCTTATTCTCTAGGGGCTTTCCCTAATCATAGGCAGAGTCTCATTTTCGCGCCTGTATTGCGCACTTGTTTTTGAGAAGCATGACATGCAGATGCATGTGTGAGGAGCTCTGATACATAGAAAAGACTTTCTGAAGGCGTCATTTGGTATCGTATTCCCCT
Organism: Bombina bombina; assembly: GCF_027579735.1. Taxonomy (NCBI): domain Eukaryota; kingdom Metazoa; phylum Chordata; class Amphibia; order Anura; family Bombinatoridae; genus Bombina; species Bombina bombina. The sequence continues at coordinate 232,600,841 of NC_069499.1, forward strand.
TTGGGCTTGGTTGGGTCTCAGCAAAGCAGATACCAGGGACTGTAAAGGGGTTAAATATAAAAACGGCTCCGGTTCCGTTATTTTAAGGGTTAAAGCTTCCAAATTTGGTGTGCAATACTTTTAAGGCTTTAAGACACTGTGGTGAAATTTTGGTGAATTTTGAACAATTCCTTCATACTTTTTCGCAATTGCAGTAATAAAGTGTGTTCAGTTTAAAATTTAAAGTGACAGTAACGGTTTTATTTTAAAACGTTTTTTGTACTTTGTTATCAAGTTTATGCCTGTTTAACATGTCTGAACTGCCAGATAGACTGTGTTCTGAATGTGGGGAAGCCAAGGTCCCTTCTCATTTAAATAGATGTGATTTATGTGACACAAAATTTAGAGAAAATGATGCCCAAGATGATTCCTCAAGTGAGGGGAGTAAGCATGGTACTGCATCATCCCCTCCTTCGTCTACACCAGTCCTGCCCACACAAGAGGCCCCTAGTACATCTAGCGCGCCAATACTCCTTACTATGCAACAATTAACGGCTGTAATGGATAATTCTATCAAAAACATTTTAGCCAAAATGCCCACTTATCAGCGAAAGCGCGACTGCTCTGTTTTAGAAAATACTGAAGAGCATGAGGACGCTGATGATATTGTTTCTGAAGGGCCCCTACACCAGTCTGAGGGGGCCAGGGAGGTTTTGTGTGAGGGAGAAATTTCAGATTCAGGGAAAATTTCTCAACAAGCTGAACCTGATGTGATTACATTTAAATTTAAGTTGGAACATCTCCGCGCTCTGCTTAAGGAGGTGTTATCCACTCTGGATGATTGTGAGAATTTGGTCATCCCAGAGAAACTATGTAAAATGGACAAGTTCCTAGAGGTCCCGGGGCCCCCCGAAGCTTTTCCTATACCCAAGCGGGTGGCGGACATTGTAAATAAAGAATGGGAAAGGCCCGGTATACCTTTCGTCCCTCCCCCCATATTTAAAAAATAGTTTCCTATGGTCGACCCCAGAAAGGACTTATGGCAGACAGTCCCCAAGGTCGAGGGGGCGGTTTCTACTCTAAACAAACGCACCACTATACCCATAGAAGATAGTTGTGCTTTCAAAGATCCTATGGATAAAAAATTAGAAGGTTTGCTTAAAAAGATGTTTGTTCAGCAAGGTTACCTTCTACAACCAATTTCATGCATTGTCCCTGTCACTACAGCCGCGTGTTTCTGGTTCGATGAGCTAGAAAAGGCGATCACTAGTAATTCTCCTTCTTATGAGGAGATTATGGACAGAATCCGTGCTCTCAAATTGGCTAATTCTTTCACCCTAGACGCCACTTTGCAATTGGCTAGGTTAGCGGCGAAAAATTCTGGGTTTGCTATTGTGGCGCGCAGAGCGCTTTGGTTAAAATCTTGGTCAGCGGATGCGTCTTCCAAGAACAAATTGCTTAACATTCCTTTCAAGGGGAAAACGCTGTTTGGCCCTGACTTGAAAGAGATTATCTCTGATATCACTGGGGGCAAGGGCCACGCCCTTCCTCAGGATAGGTCTTTCAAGGCCAAAAATAAACCTAATTTTCGTCCCTTTCGTAGAAACGGACCAGCTCCAAGTGCTACGTCCTCTAAGCAAGAGGGTAATACTTCTCAAGCCAAGCCAGCCTGGAGACCAATGCAAGGCTGGAACAAGGGAAAGCAGGCCAAGAAACCTGCCACGGCTACCAAGACAGCATGAGATGTTGGCCCCCGATCCGGGACCGGATCTGGTGGGGGGCAGACTCTCTCTCTTCGCTCAGGCTTGGGCAAGAGATGTTCTGGATCCTTGGGCGCTAGAAATAGTCTCCCAAGGTTATCTTCTGGAATTCAAAGGGCTTCCCCCAAGGGGGAGGTTCCACAGGTCTCAATTGTCTTCAGACCACATAAAAAAACAGGCATTCTTACATTGTGTAGAAGACCTGTTAAAAATGGGAGTGATTCATCCTGTTCCATTAGGAGAACAAGGGATGGGGTTCTACTCCAATCTGTTCGTAGTTCCCAAAAAAGAGGGAACGTTCAGACCAATCTTAGATCTCAAGATCCTAAACAAGTTTCTCAAGGTTCCATCGTTCAAAATGGAAACCATTCGAACAATTCTTCCTTCCATCCAGGAAGGTCAATTCATGACCACGGTGGATTTAAAGGATGCGTATCTACATATTCCTATCCACAAGGAACATCATCGGTTCCTAAGGTTCGCATTCCTGGACAAGCATTACCAGTTCGTGGCACTTCCGTTCGGATTAGCCACTGCTCCAAGGATTTTCACAAAGGTACTAGGGTCCCTTCTAGCGGTGCTAAGACCAAGGGGCATTGCAGTAGTACCTTACTTGGACGACATTCTGATTCAAGCGTCGTCCCTTCCTCTAGCAAAGGCTCACACGGACATTGTCCTGGCCTTTCTCAGATCTCACGGATGGAAAGTGAACGTAGAAAAGAGTTCTCTATCTCCGTCAACGAGGGTTCCCTTCTTGGGAACAATAATAGACTCCTTAGAAATGAGGATTTTTCTGACAGAGGCCAGAAAAACAAAACTTCTAAACTCTTGTCAAATACTTCATTCCGTTCCTCTTCCTTCCATAGCGCAGTGCATGGAAGTAATAGGTTTGATGGTAGCGGCAATGGACATAGTTCCTTTTGCGCGCATTCATCTAAGACCATTACAACTGTGCATGCTCAGTCAGTGGAATGGGGACTATACAGACTTGTCTCCGACGATACAAGTAAATCAGAGGACCAGAGATTCACTCCGTTGGTGGCTGTCCCTGGACAACCTGTCACAGGGGATGAGCTTCCGCAGACCAGAGTGGGTCATTGTCACGACCGACGCCAGTCTGATGGGCTGGGGCGCGGTCTGGGGACCCCTGAAAGCTCAGGGTCTTTGGTCTCGGGAAGAATCTCTTCTACCGATAAATATTCTGGAACTGAGAGCGATACTCAATGCTCTCAAGGCTTGGCCTCAGCTAGCAAAGGCCAAGTTCATACGGTTTCAATCAGACAACATGACGACTGTTGCGTACATCAACCATCAGGGGGGAACAAGGAGTTCCCTGGCGATGGAAGAAGTGACCAAAATCATTCAATGGGCGGAGACTCACTCCTGCCACTTGTCTGCAATCCACATCCCAGGAGTGGAAAATTGGGAAGCGGATTTTCTGAGTCGTCAGACATTACATCCGGGGGAGTGGGAACTCCATCCGGAAATCTTTGCCCACATTACTCAACTGTGGGGCATTCCAGACATGGATCTGATGGCCTCTCGTCAGAACTTCAAGGTTCCTTGCTACGGGTCCAGATCCAGGGATCCCAAGGCGACTCTAGTAGATGCACTAGTAGCACCTTGGACCTTCAAACTAGCTTATGTATTCCCGCCGTTTCCTCTCATCCCCAGGCTGGTAGCCAGGATCAATCAGGAGAGGGCATCGGTGATCTTGATAGCTCCTGCGTGGCCACGCAGGACTTGGTATGCAGACCTGGTGAATATGTCATCGGCTCCACCATGGAAGCTACCTTTGAGACGAGACCTTCTTGTTCAGGGTCCGTTCGAACATCCGAATCTGGTTTCACTCCAACTGACTGCTTGGAGATTGAACGCTTGATCTTATCAAAGCGAGGGTTCTCAGATTCTGTTATTGATACTCTTGTTCAGGCCAGAAAGCCTGTAACTAGAAAAATTTACCACAAAATATGGAAAAAATATATCTGTTGGTGTGAATCTAAAGGATTCCCTTGGGACAAGGTAAAAATTCCTAAGATTCTATCCTTTCTTCAAGAAGGATTGGAGAAAGGATTATCTGCAAGTTCCTTGAAGGGACAGATTTCTGCCTTGTCTGTGTTACTTCACAAAAAGCTGGCAGCTGTGCCAGATGTTCAAGCCTTTGTTCAGGCTCTGATTAGAATCAAGCCTGTTTACAAACCTTTGACTCCTCCTTGGAGTCTCAATTTAGTTCTTTCAGTTCTTCAGGGGGTTCCGTTTGAACCCTTACATTCCGTTGATATTAAGTTATTATCTTGGAAAGTTTTGTTTTGGTTGCAATTTCTTCTGCTAGAAGAGTTTCAGAATTATCTGCTCTGCAGTGTTCTCCTCCTTATCTGGTGTTCCATGCAGATAAGGTGGTTTTACGTACTAAACCTGGTTTTCTTCCGAAAGTTGTTTCTAACAAAAACATTAACCAGGAGATAGTCGTGCCTTCTTTGTGTCCGAATCCAGTTTCAAAGAAGGAACGTTTGTTGCACAATTTGGATGTTGTTCGCGCTCTAAAATTCTATTTAGATGCTACAAAGGATTTTAGACAAACATCTTCCTTGTTTGTTGTTTATTCTGGTAAAAGGAGAGGTCAAAAAGCAACTTCTACCTCTCTCTCTTTTTGGATTAAAAGCATCATCAGATTGGCTTATGAGACTGCCGGACGGCAGCCTCCTGAAAGAATCACAGCTCATTCCACTAGGGCTGTGGCTTCCACATGGGCCTTCAAGAACGAGGCTTCTGTTGATCAGATATGTAAGGCAGCGACTTGGTCTTCACTGCACACTTTTACCAAATTTTACAAGTTTGATACTTTTGCTTCTTCTGAGGCTATTTTTGGGAGAAAGGTTTTGCAAGCCGTGGTGCCTTCCATTTAGGTGACCTGATTTGCTCCCTCCCTTCATCCGTGTCCTAAAGCTTTGGTATTGGTTCCCACAAGTAAGGATGACGCCGTGGACCGGTCACACCTATGTTGGAGAAAACAGAATTTATGTTTACCTGATAAATTACTTTCTCCAACGGTGTGTCCGGTCCACGGCCCGCCCTGGTTTTTTAATCAGGTCTGATAATTTATTTTCTTTAACTACAGTCACCACGGTATCATATGATTTCTCCTATGCAAATATTCCTCCTTTACGTCGGTCGAATGACTGGGGAAGGCGGAGCCTAGGAGGGATCATGTGACCAGCTTTGCTGGGCTCTTTGCCATTTCCTGTTGGGGAAGAGAATATCCCACAAGTAAGGATGACGCCGTGGACCGGACACACCGTTGGAGAAAGTAATTTATCAGGTAAACATAAATTCTGTTTTTCCTGTTCCACGGCGTTGATTCCGGTAAGATCGTTTCATTTTACTTCTTCATGATTGTACTCTAACTCGTTCCTGCAAACTCACATGAAGAATACAGGGTCTTAGGAGATATTTTAATCATGTTTATGTGATTCTATCTGCTTTTGTGTGGTGTTAACTGGGCTTGTGGCTTTTTGGAACATAACTGCCTTTCGAAGTGACACGACCTTACAACCTTACTTGTTGCTCAGGGATTCAAGGGACTGCTGAGCCATCCGCCTCAGGGGGCCCTGTCCTCCGGGAGGCGAGTTTCCTACCGCTCCCTACTACTACTACACATACGGGTAACCCAGGTTATGTTTTTTCCTCCTAAGAGGGTGGATTGTTCCCCCCGGAGGTTATGGAACGTTTTTGCTTTTACATGCTTTTGCCGCTTGCTCATCTACAAAGTCAAGATGTTTATTTGCGATTGTGCTCGTGCCTGATTACCCCAGGTTTCTCGGCCACAGGTGGGCATGTGCAGTTCCCTGCGGGTGTAACTGTTTCTGAGTGTTGTGCCTTTTTCGTTAAAGGAAGGCTCTCCTTCATTTTCTACCCAGACACGTTTTTGAGCTGTTTGGGGTATCCTTCTCGGCTATGGGACTCATCAGTTTCCACCTTCGAATGGCTCACCTCATAAGACATTGGGGATGACGTAATCTCCTTTATGTCTTATCGAGATCCTTTCCAGTTTTGTTGGAGGAACAGGATTTCTGTTAGGCTGGCCTGCGGATCTTCTGTTCTTCTTGTGCTCTAACCCTCGGGTTGCTTGTCATTTTATTTTATCTGGTTAGGATGAATTTTATTTTTATTTTTCATACTATGTTTCCTGCGTAACTTTCTCTGGGATCGATACTCGCTGTTTGATTCTACGGAAGTTGTTTGCGACACGTTAGTCCCATGTTTGTCTGTTTTCTCTTGTAAAGGTGTATCTAGTCCACGGGTTCATCCATTACTTGTTGGATATTCTCCTTCCCAACAGGAAGCTGCAAGAGGACACCCACAGCAGAGCTGTCTATATAGCTCCTCCCCTAACTGCCACCCCCAGTCATTCTCTTGCAGCTCTCGACAAGAAAGGAAGTATCAAGAGAGATGTGGTGAATTAGTGTAGTTTTTTACCTTCAATCAAAAGTTTATTTTTAAACGGTACCGGCGTTGTACTGTTTTTACTCTCAGGCAGAAATTGGAAGAAGAATTCTGCCTGGAGGTTTGATGATCTTAGCGGTTTGTAACTATGGTCCATTGCTGTTCTCACACATAACTAAAGAGTATGGAAAGAAAACTTCAGTTGGGGGGACGGTCTGCAGATTGCCTGCTTTGAGGTATGTTCAGTATATTTTTTTCTAGCGAGATAAGGTCTAGAAAATGCTGACAGTGCCTGGTATATTTGAGGTAAGCCTGATACAGTGATTTAACAGCAACTGAGGTCATGCTTGCAAAAAAGGGTAATATTCATGTTACTACTCATATTACTTAGTGTAAAAACGTTTGCATGTTTTATAGTAAAAACGTTTTTTCTCTGAGGGTGATAAATCTTTATTTTGGGGCCTAGTTTTCCACATGGCTTATTAGATCACTCCTAAAAAAGGCCCCCTGACATTCAGTGCATGGTGGGAGGGGCTATTTTTGCGCACTTTATGCGCAGTTGATATTCAGACTGAGACATACAGCTTCCCTAAAGGAGTCCTCTGGCATCTAGGACCACTATAGAGGGTGTTTTTTCCTGCAAATATCGTGTTTAAGGGCAGGTAGGGCCACAGCAGAGCTGTGGCAGTGTGTTCGACTGTTTTTTTAACGGTTTTTCGGTTTTTTTCTAATCCGTTTTGGGGCCTAAGGGGTTAATCATCCATTTGCAAGTGGGTGCAATGCTGCTTTAGTCTCTTATACACACTGTAAAATTTCGTAGAGTTTACTACTTTTTATCACTGTTTTGCAGTTTATGAGGTAGTTTTTTTTCTCTTAAAGGCACAGTACCGTTTTTATTTAATTGCTTTTTCACATTTATTAAAGTGTTTTCCAAGCTTGCTGGTCTCATTACTAGTCTGTTAAACATGTCTGACATAGAGGAAACTCCTTGTTCATTATGTTTAGAAGCCATTGTGGAACCCCCTCTTAGAATGTGTGCCAAATGCACTGACCTTTCTATAAGTTATAAAAACCATATCATGGGTTTTAAGGATTTATCACCAGAGGTTTCTCAGATTGACAAAAGGGAGGTTAAACCACCTAGCTCTCCCAATGTGTCAGAACCTATATCTCCCGCGCAAGTGACGCCAAGTACATCTGGCGCGTCGAATGCGTTTACCTTACAAGACATGGCGGCAGTTATGAATCATACCCTCACAGAGGTATTGTCCAAACTGCCAGGGTTACAAGGAAAGCGAGACAGCTCTGGGGCTAGAACAAATACAGAGCTTTCTGACGCTTTAGTAGCTATGTGTGATATACCCTCACAATGTACAGAAGCCGAAGCAGGAGAGCTATCTGTGGGTGACATTTCTGATTCAGGTAAGGCATTACTCCAGTCTGACTCTGAAATGACAGCTTTTAAATTTAAGCTTGAACACCTCCGCTTGTTGCTCAAGGAGGTTTTAGCAACTCTGGATGACTGTGACACCATTGTAGTCCCAGAGAAATTGTGTAAAATGGACAAATACTTTGCAGTGCCTGTTTACACTGATGTTTTTCCAATACCTAAGAGGTTTTCAGAAATTGTTACGAAGGAATGGGATAGACTAGGTGTACCGTTCTCTCCCCCTCCTGCGTTTAAAAAGATGTTTCCCATAGATGCCGCTACACGGGACTCGTGGCAGACGGTTCCTAAGGTGGAGGGAGCAGTATCAACCCTAGCTAAGCGTACAACTATCCCCGTCGAGGACAGTTGTGCTTTCCTAGATCCAATGGATAAAAAATTAGAGGGTTTCCTTAAGAAAATCTTTATACAAAAAGGTTTTATTCTCCAGCCTCTTGCATGCATTGCCCCAGTCACTGCTGCAGCGGCTATCTGGTTCGAGTCCCTTGAAGAGGCTCTTCAAGTGGAGACCCCGTTGGATGATATCCTAGACAGGCTTAAAGCTCTTAAGTTAGCCAATTCATTTATTTCTGACGCCGTTTTTCATTTAACTAAGCTAACGGCTAAGAATTCAGGTTTTGCCATTCAGGCGCGTAGGGCGCTATGGCTTATATCCTGGTCAGCTGACGTTACTTCAAAGTCTAAGCTTCTCAACATCCCCTTCAAAGGGCAGACCCTATTCGGGCCTGGACTGAAGGAGATCATTTCTGATATTACTGGAGGGAAAGGCCACGCCCTTCCCCAGGATAGGTCCAACAATTTAAGGACCAAACAAACTAATTTTCGTTCCTTTCGGAACTTCAAGAGTGGCACAGCTTCAACTTCCTCTACTTCAAAACGAGAAGGAAATTTTGCCCAGTCCAAGCAAGTCTGGGGACCTAACCAGGCTTGGAGCAAGGGAAAGCAGGCCAAAAAAACCTGCTGCTGCCTCTAAGACAGCATGAAGGAGTAGCCCCCAATCCGGGACCGGATCTAGTTGGGGGCAGACTTTCTCTCTTTGCCCAGGCTTGGGCAAGAGACGTCCAGGATCCCTGGGCTCTGGAGATTGTTTCCCAGGGATATCTTCTGGATTTCAAAGCCTCATCCCCAGAAGGGAGATTTAATCTTTCTTAATTATCTGCAAACCAGATAAAAAGAGAGGCATTCTTACGTTGTGTTCAAGTCCTTCTGGTCATGGGAGTGATCCACCCAGTTCCAAGGGAGGAACAGGGGCAAGGATTCTATTCAAATCTGTTTATAGTTCCCAAAAAAGAGGGAACTTTCAGACCAATCTTGGATCTCAAGATCCTAAACAAATTTCTCAGGGTCTATTCGAACCATCCTACCCATGATCCGGGAGGGTCAATATATGACTACCGTGGACTTAAAGGATGCTTATCTCCACATTCCGATACACAGAGATCATCATCGGTTTCTCAGGTTTTCCTTCCTAGACAGGCATTACCAGTTTGTGGCTCTTCCCTTCAGTTTAGCCACGGCACCAAGAATCTTTACGAAGGTTCTAGGGTCCCTGCTAGCGGTTCTAAGACCACAGGGCATAGCCCCTTACTTAGACGACATTCTGATTCAGGCATCGAATTTTCAAATAGCCAAGTCCCATACGGACATTTTTCTGGCCTTTCTGAGGTCTCACGGGTGGAAGGTGAAGGAAGAAAAGAGTTCTCTCTCCCCTCTCACAAGAGTTTCCTTCCTAGGAACTCTGATAGATTCAGTAGAAATTAAGATTTTTCTGACAGAGGTCAGGTTGTACAAGCTTCTAACTTCCTGCCGTGCTCTTTATTCCACTTTTCAGCCGTCAGTGGCTCAGTGTATGGAAGTTATCGGCTTAATGGTAGCGGCAATGGACATAGTTCCATTTGCCCACCTACATCTCAGACCACTGCAACTTTGCATGCTCAATCAGTGGAATAGGGATTACACAGATTTGTCCCCTCTGCTAAATCTGGATCAAGAGACCAGAGATTCTCTTCTCTGGTGGCTATCTCGGGTCTATCTGTCCAAGGGAATGAGCTTCCGCAGGCCAGAATGGACTATAGTGACGACAGATGCCAGCCTTTAGGGCTGTGGCGCAGTCTGGAACTCCCTGAAGGCTCAGGGTTCGTGGACTCAGGAGGAAGCCCTCCTTCCGATAAACATTCTGGAACTAAGAGCGATATTCAATGCTCTTCAGGCTTGGCCTCAGCTAGCTGCGGTCAGGTTCATCAGATTTCAGTCAGACTACATCACGACTGTAGCCTATATCAACCATCAGGGGGGTACAAAGAGCCCCCTGGCAATGTTGGAGGTTTCAAAGATAATTCTATGGGCAGAGGTTCACTCTTGCCATCTCTCAGCTATCCATATCCCAGGAGTAGAGAACTGGGAGGCGAATTTCTTCTGTTATGTGTGATCAGTCCACGGGTCATCATTACTTCTGGGATATAACTCCTCCCCAACAGGAAATGCAAGAGGATTCACCCAGCAGAGCTGCATATAGCTCCTCCCCTCTACGTCAGTCCCAGTCATTCTCTTGCACCCAACGACTAGATAGGATGTGTGAGAGGACTATGGTGATTATACTTAGTTTTTATGACTTCAATCAAAAGTTTGTTATTTTACAATAGCACCGGAGCGTGTTATTACTTCTCTGGCAGAGTTTGAGGAAGAATCTACCAGAGTTTTTTTACTATGATTTTAACCGGAGTAGTTAAGATCATATTGCTGTTCTCGGCCATCTGAGGGAGGTAAAAGCTTCAGATCAGGGGACAGCGGGCAGATGAATCTGCATTGAGGTATGTAGCAGTTTTTATTTTCTGAATGGAATTGATGAGAAAATCCTGCCATACCGTTATAATGACATGTATGTATACACTTCAGTATTCTGGGGATGGTATTTCACCGGAACTACTCTGTTAAAGGTCACTAATCCTTTTAATAAGTATTTATCATGTTAAACGTTTTTGCTGGAATGTAGAATCGTTTACATTTCTGAGGTACTGAGTGAATAAATATTTGGGCATTATTTTCCACTTGGCAGTTGTTTGGTTTTAATTGTGACAGTTTCGTTTCTCTTCACTGCTGTGTGTGAGGGGGAGGGGCCGTTTTTGGCGCTCTTTGCTACGCATCAAAAAATTCCAGTCAGTTACTCTTATATTTCCTGCATGATCCGGTTCATCTCTGACAGATCTCAGGGGTCTTCAAACTTCTTTGGAGGGAGGTAGATTCTCTCAGCAGAGCTGTGAGAATTTTATATTGACTGTGAATAAAAACGTTGCTCTGTAATTTTTATGTCAAATTTAATTATTATTTTTCTAATGGGAACAAACCTTTGCTAAAAGTTGTGTTGTTTTAAAGTTTGATGCTATAACTGTTTTTTTTTTTTTTTTTTTTTTCAGTTCATTATTTCAACTGTCATTTAATCATTTAATCGTTTAGTACCTCTTTGAGGCACAGTACGTTTTTGCTAAAAAGAATTATAACCAAGTTGCAAGTTTATTGCTAGTGTGTTAAACATGTCTGACTCAGAGGAAGATATCTGTGTCATTTGTTCCAATGCCAAGGTGGAGCCCAATAGAAATTTATGTACTAACTGTATTGATGCTACTTTAAATAAAAGTCAATCTGTACAATTTGAACAAATTTCACCAAACAGCGAGGGGAGAGTTATGCCGACTAACTCGCCTCACGCGGCAGTACCTGCATCTCCCGCCCGGGAGGTGCGTGATATTATGGCGCCTAGTACATCTGGGCGGCCATTACAGATAACATTACAAGATATGGCTACTGTTATGACTGAAGTTTTGTCTAAATTACCAGAACTAAGAGGCAAGCGTGATCACTCTGGGGTGAGAACAGAGTGCGCTGACAATACTAGGGCCATGTCTGATACTGCGTCACAGCTTGCAGAGCATGAGGACGGAGAGCTTCATTCTGTAGGTGACGGTTCTGATCCAAACAGATTGGATTCAGATATTTCAAATTTTAAATTTAAATTGGAGAACCTCCGTGTATTACTAGGGGAGGTCTTAGCAGCTCTCAATGATTGTAACACCGTTGCAATACCAGAGAAACTGTGTAGGTTGGATAAATACTTTGCGGTACCGGCGAGTACTGACGTTTTTCCTATACCTAAGAGACTAACTGAAATTGTTACTAAGGAGTGGGATAGACCCGGTGTGCCGTTCTCACCCCCTCCAATATTTAGAAAGATGTTTCCAATAGACACCACCACTCGGGACTTATGGCAAACGGTCCCTAAGGTGGAGGGAGCAGTTTCTACTTTAGCTAAGCGTACCACTATCCCGGTGGAGGATAGCTGTGCTTTTTCAGATCCAATGGATAAAAAATTAGAGGGTTACCTTAAGAAAATGTTTGTTCAACAAGGTTTTATATTGCAACCCCTTGCATGTATCGCGCCGATTACGGCTGCGGCAGCATTTTGGATTGAGTCTCTGGAAGAGAACCTTAGTTCATCTACGCTAGACGACATTACGGACAGGCTTAGAGTCCTTAAACTAGCTAATTCATTCATTTCGGAGGCCGTAGTACATTTAACCAAACTTACGGCTAAGAACTCAGGATTCGCCATACAGGCACGTAGGGCGCTGTGGCTAAAATCCTGGTCAGCTGATGTTACTTCTAAGTCCAAATTACTTAATATACCTTTCAAGGGGCAGTCTTTATTTGGGCCCGGTTTGAAAGAAATTATCGCTGACATTACAGGAGGTAAGGGCCACGCCCTACCTCAAGACAAAGCCAAAGCCAAGGCTAGACAGTCTAATTTTCGTCCCTTTCGGAATTTCAAAACAGGAGCAGCATCAACCTCCACTGCACCAAAACAGGAGGGAGCTGTTGCTCGTTACAGGCAAGGCTGGAAGCCTAACCAGTCCTGGAACAAGAGCAAGCAGGCCAGGAAACCTGCTGCTGCCCCAAAGACAGCATGAACCGAGAGCCCCCGATCCGGGACCGGATCTAGTGGGGGGCAGACTTTCTCTCTTCGTCCAGGCCTGGGCAAGAGATGTTCAGGATCCCTGGGCGCTAGAGATCATATCTCAGGGATACCTTCTAGACTTCAAATTATCTCCCCCAAGAGGGAGATTTCATCTGTCAAGGTTGTCAACAAACCAGATAAAGAAAGAAGCGTTTCTACGCTGTGTTCAAGATCTGTTATTAATGGGAGTGATCCATCCGGTTCCGCGGTCGGAACAAGGACAAGGGTTCTACTCAAACCTGTTTGTGGTTCCCAAAAAAGAGGGAACTTTCAGGCCAATCTTAGATTTAAAGATTCTAAACAAATTCCTAAGAGTTCCATCGTTCAAAATGGAAACTATTCGGACAATCTTACCCATGATCCAAAAGGGTCAGTACATGACCACAGTGGATTTAAAAGATGCTTACCTTCACATACCGATTCACAAAGATCATCACCGGTATCTAAGGTTTGCCTTCTTAGACAGGCACTACCAGTTTGTAGCTCTTCCATTCGGATTGGCTACGGCTCCAAGAATCTTCACAAAGGTTCTGGGTGCCCTTCTGGCGGTACTAAGACCGCGAGGGATTTCGGTAGCTCCGTACCTAGACGACATTCTAATACAAGCTTCAAGCTTTCAAACTGCCAAGTCTCATACAGAGTTAGTTCTGGCATTTCTAAGGTCGCATGGATGGAAAGTGAACGAAAAGAAGAGTTCTCTTTTTCCTCTCACAAGAGTTCCATTCTTGGGGACTCTTATAGATTCTGTAGAAATGAAGATTTACCTGACAGAAGACAGGTTAACAAAGCTTCAAAATGCATGCCGTGTCCTTCATTCCATTCAACACCCGTCAGTAGCTCAATGCATGGAGGTGATCGGCTTAATGGTAGCGGCAATGGACATAGTACCTTTTGCACGCCTACACCTCAGACCGCTGCAATTGTGCATGCTAAGTCAGTGGAATGGGGATTACTCAGATTTGTCCCCTACTCTGAATCTGAATCTAGAGACCAGAAATTCTCTTCTATGGTGGCTTTATCGGCCACACCTGTCCAGGGGGATGCCATTCAGCAGGCCAGACTGGACAATTGTAACAACAGACGCCAGCCTACTAGGTTGGGGCGCTGTCTGGAATTCTCTGAAGGCTCAGGGACTATGGAATCAGGAGGAGAGTCTCCTTCCAATAAACATCCTGGAATTGAGAGCAGTTCTCAATGCCCTTCTGGCTTGGCCCCAATTAACAACTCGGGGGTTCATCAGGTTTCAGTCGGACAACATCACGACTGTAGCTTACATCAACCATCAGGGAGGGACAAGAAGCTCCCTAGCAATGATGGAAGTATCAAAGATAATTCGCTGGGCAGAGTCTCACTCTTGCCACCTGTCAGCAATCCACATCCCGGGAGTGGAGAACTGGGAGGCGGATTTCTTGAATCGCCAGACTTTTCATCCGGGGGAGTGGGAACTTCATCCGGAGGTCTTTGCCCAAATACTTCGACGTTGGGGCAAACCAGAGATAGATCTCATGGCGTCTCGCCAGAACGCCAAACTTCCTCTCTACGGGTCCAGATCCAGGGATCCGGGAGCGGTTCTGATAGATGCTTTGACAGCACCTTGGAACTTCGGGATGGCTTATGTGTTTCCACCCTTCCCGCTGCTTCCTCGATTGATTGCCAAAATCAAACAGGAGAGAGCATCAGTGATTCTAATAGCGCCTGCATGGCCACGCAGGACTTGGTATGCAGATCTAGTGGACATGTCATCCTGTCCGCCTTGGTCTCTACCTCTAAGACAGGACCTTCTGATACAGGGTCCATTCAAACATCAAAATCTAACTTCTCTGAAGCTGACTGCTTGGAAATTGAACGCTTGATTTTATCAAAACGTGGTTTTTCTGAGTCGGTTATTGATACCCTGATACAGGCTAGGAAGCCTGTTACCAGAAGGATTTACCATAAAATATGGCGTAAATACCTATACTGGTGCGAATCCAAAGGTTACTCCTGGAGTAAGGTTAGGATCGCTAGGATATTGTCCTTTTCTACAAGAAGGTTTAGAAAAGGGTTTATCAGCTAGTTCATTAAAGGGACAGATTTCAGCTCTGTCCATCTTGTTACACAGGCGTCTGTCAGAAAATCCAGACGTCCAGGCCTTTTGTCAGGCTTTAGCTAGGATCAAGCCTGTGTTTAAAGCTGTTGCTCCGCCATGGAGTTTAAACTTAGTTCTTAACGTTTTACAGGGTGTTCCGTTTGAACCCCTTCATTCCATTGATATAAAATTGTTATCTTGGAAAGTTCTGTTTTTAATGGCTATTTCCTCGGCTCGAAGAGTCTCTGAGTTATCAGCCTTACATTGTGATTCTCCTTATCTGATTTTTCACTCAGACAAGGTAGTTCTGCGTACTAAACCTGGGTTCTTACCTAAGGTAGTCACTAACAGGAATATCAATCAAGAGATTGTTGTTCCATCCTTGTGTCCAAATCCTTCTTCAAAGAAGGAACGTCTTCTACACAATCTGGATGTAGTTCGTGCCCTCAAGTTCTACTTGCAGGCAACTAAAGATTTTCGCCAAACTTCTTCCCTGTTTGTCGTTTATTCTGGACAGAGGAGAGGTCAAAAAGCTTCTGCTACCTCTCTCTCTTTTTGGCTTCGTAGCATAATACGTTTAGCCTATGAGACTGCTGGACAGCAGCCTCCTGAAAGAATTACAGCTCACTCCACTAGAGCTGTGGCTTCCACTTGGGCCTTTAAGAATGAGGCCTCTGTTGAACAGATTTGCAAGGCTGCAACTTGGTCTTCGCTTCATACTTTTTCCAAATTTTACAAATTTGACACTTTTGCTTCTTCGGAGGCTATTTTTGGGAGAAAGGTTCTTCAGGCAGTGGTTCCTTCTGTATAATGAGCCTGCCTATCCCTCCCGTCATCCGTGTACTTTTGCTTTGGTATTGGTATCCCAGAAGTAATGATGACCCGTGGACTGATCACACATAACAGAAGAAAACATAATTTATGCTTACCTGATAAATTCCTTTCTTCTGTTGTGTGATCAGTCCACGGCCCGCCCTGTTTTAAGGCAGGTAAATATCTTTTAAATTATACTCCAGTCACCACTTCACCCTTGGTTACTCCTTTCTCGTTGATTCTTGGTCGAATGACTGGGACTGACGTAGAGGGGAGGAGCTATATGCAGCTCTGCTGGGTGAATCCTCTTGCATTTCCTGTTGGGGAGGAGTTATATCCCAGAAGTAATGATGACCCGTGGACTGATCACACAACAGAAGAAAGGAATTTATCAGGTAAGCATAAATTATGTTTTTTTATGTCGGCAGACTTTTCATCCGGGGGAGTGGGAACTCCATACGGAGGTACTTGCCCAGTTGATTCATCTATGGGGCAAACCAGAACTGGATCTCATGGCGTCTCGTCAGAACGCCAAGTTTCCTTGTTACGGGTCCAGGTCCAGGGATCACAAGGCAGCGCTGATAGATGCTCTAGCAGCGCCCTGGTCCTTCAGCCTGGCTTATGTGTTTCCACCGTTTCCTCTGCTCCCTCGTCTGATTGCCAAGATCATGCAGGAGAGAGCTTCAGTGATTTTGATAGCTCCTGCGTGGCCACGCAGGACTTGGTATGCAGATCTGGTGGACATGTCATCCTTTCGACCATGGACACTGCCGCTGATACAGGACCTTCTACTTAAAGGTCCTTTCAAACATCCAAATCTAATTTCTCTGCGTCTGACTGCTTGGAGATTGAACGCTTGATTCTATCAAAGCGTGTTTTTTCTGAGTCGGTCATTGATACCTTAATTCAGGCTCGAAAGCCTGTCACCAGGAAAATCTATCATAAGATATGGTGTAAATATCTTCATTGGTGTGAATCCAAGGGTTACTCATGGAGTAAAGTCTGGATTCCTAGAATATTATATTTTCTCCAGGAGGGATTGGAGAAAGGATTGTCTGCTAGTTCCTTAAAGGGACAGATTTCTGCTCTGTCTATTCTTTTGCACAAACGTCTGGCTGAGGTTCCAGACGTTCAGGCATTTTGTCAGGCTTAAGTTAGAATTAAGCTTGTGTTTAAACCTGTTGCTCCGCCATGGAGTTTAAATTTAGTTCTTAAGGTTCTTCAAGGGGTTCCGTTTGAACCTCTGCATTCCATAGATATTAAACGTTTATCTTGGAAAGTTCTGTTTTTAGTGGCTATCTCCTCGGCTCGAAGAGTTTCGGAGTTATCTGCTTTACAGTGTGATTCCCCTTATCTGATTTTCCATGCAGATAAGGTAGTTTTGCGTACCAAACCTGGGTTTCTTCCTAAGGTAGTATCTAATAAGAACATCAATTAGGAGTTTGTTGTTCCTTCATTATGTTCTAATCCTTCCTCAAAGAAGGATCGTCTTTTACACAATCTGGATGTGGTTCGTGCTTTAAAGTTTTATTTACAACTTTGTTTGTTGTCTACTCTGGACAGAGGAGAGGCCAAAAGGCTTCGGCAACTTCTCTATCTTTTTGGCTAAGAAGTATAATACGCTTAGCTTATGAGACTGCTGGCCAGCATCCTCCTGAAAGAATTACAGCTCATTCCACTAGAGCGGTAGCTTCCACATGGGCTTTTAAAAATAAGGCTTCTGTTGAACAGATTTGTAAGGCGGCGACTTGGTCTTCGCTTCATACTTTTTCTAAATTCTAGAAATTCGATACTTTTGCTTCTTCAGAGGCTATTTTTGGGAGAAAGGTCTTACAGGCAGTGGTGCCTTCCGTTTAAGGGCCTGCCTTGTCCCTCCCTTCATCCGTGTCCTAAAGCTTTGGTATTGGTATCCCACAAGTAATGGATGAACCCGTGGACGGCCCACCCTGTCATTTTTAGGCAGGGGTTTTTTATTTTAAACTACAGTCACCACTGCACCCTATAGTTTCTCCTTTTTTTTCTTACTTGTCTTCGGTCGAATGACTGGGGGTGGCAGTTAGAGGAGGAGCTATATAGACAGCTCTGCTGTGGGTGTCCTCTTGCAGCTTCCTGTTGGGAAGGAGAATATCCCACAAGTAATGGATGAACCCGTGGACTGGATACACCACAAGAGAAATAAATTTATCAGGTAAGCATAAATTTTTGTTTTTTCTTTCTCCCTCTCTGAGGGCGGATTTAGCCAGCTTGGCAGATTTGACTCTGATTGCAGGCTGGTCCTGCTCAGACACGTGGCACCTGTTATACCTTGCTGGTCAGGTTAGGGTGCCGAGTGCCCTCATTAATATTTATGTTTCTTGTTATTTGTTTTACAAGTTTCAGCTAAGCATTTTCAAGAAGACTTGGGGGTCCGTACGGCTCTCGGGATTGTTTCAGTCCTTAAATAGCCGTCTCTCTGGTGACTGGGTCAGTGAATTTTGCTGTGTCGCTCTCTCTTGCTTCTGATACACTCGGAACCTAGAGTATTCCTTCCCACACGTGGTGGGAAGGTTAGAAGATTTAGCGCCTCTTTTTTGCCGGTCGGGGCGGTGTTGCCTTAGGAGGCCATGGGAATTGTCCTTTTTGGCTTGTTCCATTAGTGGTTCTCTTAGTCATTGAGACATTCTTGGACTTTGTCCGTTTCTCCTTGTGGATTGGGTCACCTTCGGGGGACTTGGATTCCCTTCGGGAGTTTTTTTGTTGTTCCTTTTTCGGGACATTAGACAGTGAGGTCTTTTTGAGCTCTGGTTAGGTGTCCTTCCCCAGTGTTGGGAATGCTCTTCATCTCCTTCTTGGGATAGAAGAGGTCCTAGTGGTTTTATACTCACATGGTTCAGGTATTGCCATCTAGGTGGCATCCAAACCCATGTTTTACTGTCCTCTGACTTCGAATCCGAGAGGCTTGCTGCTGTTCTGTTTGGGTGAATTGTCCTCAAAGTTACTCTTTTGTTTTGAGCTCGTGGCTAGCTGGACATCTAGCTCAGCATACTAATGTTCTGTGGCAACTCTGTACTGTAGCAAATCGAGGGTTGCTAGTTCGATCCCCGGCGAGGTCTACGCAGCCTTTCCTCCTTTCGAGGTTGATAACAGCGCCTTGGGGATTAGCCATGCTTTTCAAGCACAATCATGTTAATGTTGCTTGGATGCCTATTAGCTCTAGTGTCCATTTTATGGCCTTGGAGGCCTTTGCTTTTTTGAGCATTGGGCTCCTGCAAGGGGTGTTCTCTTCCCTTTGGGTCGGGATTTGCAAGGGCTTCTTGCTCTTATCCGGGTTAATCATGATTTTTCCCTGGGAGGTCTGTTTTTTTGATATCAGACGAGATTTATGTTCCGGGAATATTGTTTAATCTAAACATTTGTGGGGCCCGGGCTTCTTGTCCTGATCTTCCGGTTGTTGAGTGTTTTCTCTTTGTGGATCCCTCTGTGGGATGTTACTGGACCTTATGATCTTAGGACTGGCCTGAGGGTTCCAGTTTCCGGGGTACTTGGGCTTAGCCCTTGTTCTGGCTGTTCTGTTTTACAACTTGGCCAGATTTACTGAAGGCCGGGGCTCCTTGGGCCTTGTCTTGTGCCGGACGATACGGTTTCCTTGGGACAGCCAACTAATGTGACCTGATGGTGGGCTTTCTAACTGCCTAACAAGCAAAAGGTTGCAGTTGCTCATCTTTCACTCTTGCGCCTGGTATGTGTGCTAGCACAATGGTGTTTTAAGGGGTTCTTTCCGTGTTAGTCAGTGACGTGGCCTTGTGTTCTCTCTGTTCTTCCTACGACTTCCTGTCTTCTGGGCAGGTGTTTGATTCTCTCCTCTTCAGGGGGCTTGTTGTCCTCCTTACGGAGGTGTGGTTCCTGTTCAGGAGGTTGGAACAGATGTTTTATCTGGTTCGGGGATTGGTCTGCTCTTTGAGGAGTTCCTTTCCATCTGGGGAGCTTCTGGCTCCACATTGAGACTTTAGTTAGGTGGCTTTGCTAGATCTCTTTGGGTCTAACGCCTGCTCGATTGTCTCTAGTTTGAAGTGGCTGTGTCCATTCTTCTGCTCTTTTGGGGGCCGGTCTTGGGGTTCCCTTGCTTTCAGATCTGCTGTTGCTTGGGCTGGTCCGGCTAGGTGTAGGATCTGAGATCTGTTGTTCATCCTCAGGTCTTGGGTGTACCTTTTTTTTTTTTTTTTTTTTTTTTTTTTTTTTTTATAGATATTCTTTGCCTCTTCCCCTTAGAGATCTGTGAGTAGGCCTGGCGTCTGGAGTGTGTCCTCTGTCTTGGAGGTTGGGCAATATTCTGTTCTGTTTCTCAGTGTTTCCTACAGATGGCAGCATGTTACTGGACTTGGATGTTTATCTTTCTAAGTTTGCTACTTGTAATTTTTCTGTTTGCTCAGTCTCTGAGTTCTGACATTTTGAGGACTTTGTCTTCAGCTGTCTTTTCAGTGCTGTTGCACGATGTTTGGGAGATTTTTGTTCTCCTTGATGATGCCCGGTTGCTCCTTGTGGGTTGGGTGTTGTCTCCCCTTGTTCTCGGAATCCATTCGGGTCTCTGTGGACTTGGCCTTCTTTTGAAGGGGTTTTTTCCTTTTTTGGTTTTTGCTGTACTTTTGGGTATCCCTTTGGCTCACCCTTGTCCCTCTCCCTTTTGGGGATTTTTTTTACTGTACTAGTAAGGGTTGTGTGGGGACCGACTGCTGGGTGACGGTTCTCCTGGAGGAGTGTTGGCTCAGTGAGTCTGTTTTCGGTCTCTAGTTAGGCTTTTGGACTATCTGCGGGTCAGTGTCCTTGAAGCCTTTATCCTTCTAGTTTTTTTGCCCTGCTCCGACAAGGCGGGGTTTGTTGGGTTGTGTTTTTTTTTTCCCAGGCCTGGTGCCCTCAGAATGGGCCGCCTTTTGTACCTTCCTGTTTTTGCATTCAGTGTCCTCTCTAGGTTGGGTATTGTTTTCCCAAAAGTAATGAATGCATCTGTGGACTCTTTCCATTTATGAAGAAATACTTAAATTATGCTTAACTGATCATTTTCTTTTCTTCTGATGGAAAGAGCCCACATCTCCCCGCCCGTATTTGTTCTGTGGGGCGTCTTATTTTTTTTCACCCTGGTATTTCTTCTTCTGTTCTTTGTTCCTCGGCAGAATGACTGGGGGATGAGGGAAGTGGGAGGAGTATTTAAGCCTTTGGCTGGGGTGTCTTTGCCACCTCCTGGTGGCCAGGTTCTTATTTCCCAAAAGTAATGAATGCAGCTGTGGACTCTTTCTATCTGAAGAAAAGAAAATGATCAGGTAAGCATAATTTAAGTTTTTCTGTGTCCTGCTGTCATTAGCTTAAGCTATGGAGGATTCTGATATATTAGAGGGTACTCCCTCTATTCCAAATAGTAATACCTGTTTATATTGTGAGGAGGCTTTGGTATGCCCGCCCTCTCAATTATGTTCCACATGCCTTGACAATGTTATTCGGTCAAAGAAGGTTAACCCTTTTGGTATCACTGAGCCGTCCACCTCTGAGGTCTCGCCGTCCCGTGAGGTGCATACCCTACATTCATCTCCTTCTACTCATGCAGCTTTCCGTAGCACGCTTGATCCTCCATCTGGAGGGGCCTTTTACCACAAGATTTTACAGCGCAGTTAAAAACGGCGGTGTCTAAGGCCCTAGTGCTTTACCTCGCCCTGCTAAACGCAAGCGGAAGGCTAAACATAGCTCTGCTGCCCCGGGGTCATCATGTAATTTATTGGATTTAACTGCTCTGTCTCATTTGTACTCTGAGGCTTCAGAGGATGAACTTTCTGGGACAGAGTC
Organism: Bombina bombina; assembly: GCF_027579735.1. Classification (NCBI taxonomy): domain Eukaryota; kingdom Metazoa; phylum Chordata; class Amphibia; order Anura; family Bombinatoridae; genus Bombina; species Bombina bombina. Next base: position 232,622,170 of record NC_069499.1, read on the forward strand.
TGCTGCCTCTAAGCTTCCTGCTGCCGAGGAACCAGCCTTTAGATTTAAGATTGAACACTTACGTTTTCTTTTAAAGGAAATCCTGTCTGCATTAGAGGTTCTAGAGGCCAAGCTGCCTGATAAACCTTTGATTCCTAAATTAGACAGAGTTTACGAGGACAGGAATAGTGCCTTTAACTTTTCCTGTGCCTGTAAAGATGACGAACATTATTAAGAACGAATGGGACAGAATTGGATCTTCCTTTTCCCCTAGTCTAACTTTAAAAAAATATTTCTGGTCCCGAACTGTCAATTGGAGTTGTGGGATTCCGTCCCTATGGTGGATGGCGCTATCTCCACTTATCCGAATTCATCGAGGGTCCCCTCGACATTATCCAAGAAAGAATTAAGGCCTTGAGATTTGCTAATTGTTTTGTCTGGCTTCTGACTTTTCGATTCAGGCCCGCCCGGCACTCTGGCTGAAGTCCTGGTCTGCAGATATGACTTCTAATTCCAGACTTCTTTCCCTCCCCTTTAAGGGAAATATTTTATTTGGTCCAGGCCTGGACTCTATTATCTCTATGGTAACAGTGGGCAAGGGTGTCTTCCTACTGCAAGATAAAAAGAACAAGTCTAAGGGACAAGTTTCTAATTTTCTTTCCTTTTGTGCCGATAAATCCCAACGACAGCAGTCCTCTGCTAAGCCTGAGCAAACCAAGAGTACGTGGAAGCCGGCTCAGTCCTGGAATAAGTCAAAGCAGAGCACGAAGCCTTCCGAGACTAAATCAGCTTTAAGGGCCGGCCCCCGATCCGGCTCTGGATCGTGTAGGAGCAGAATGTCGCTCTTTTCAGATGCTTGGTTCAGGGACTTGCAGGATCCATGGGTCCTGGAGGTCATAGCTCAGGGATACAGGATAGGTTTCAAGTCTCTCCACCCAAGGGCAGATTTCTCCTCTCAATCCTGTCTTCCAGACCAAAAAAAGAGGGTATCTATCCTGGTGCCTATCGCAGTAAGAGGTTTGTGATACTATTTAAACCTTTTCATGGTCCCAAATGAGGGGGTAACTTTTCGCCCGATTCTGGACCTAAAGTGCTTAAACAAATTTTTAAATGTCCTCTCGTTCAAGATGGAGACAATAAGGTCCATCCTTCCCTTAGTTAAGGAAAGACAGTTCATGACCACTATAGATCTGAAGGATGCTTACCTTTATGTTCCAATCCACAAGGATCACTTCCAGTTCCTAAAGTTTGCGTTCCTGGACCAGCACTTCCAGTTCATTGCACTTCTGTTTGGTCTAGCTACTGCTCCAAGAATTTTTACCAAGGTTCTAGGGTCTCTTCTAGCTGTTGCCAGAACACGGGGTATAGCAGTAGCTCCCTACTTGGAAAGATATTCTGGTACAAGCACCATCTGGCAGAGGACCATTCGGACTCTCTTCTTCGATCTCATGGATGGAAGATAAACCTAGAAAAGAGTTGTCTTATCCCAAGTACCATGGTGGAATTCACGGGTACTATAATAGACTTCATATCCATGAGGATATTTCTAACAGACCAGAGACGTTGCAAGCTGGCTTTGGCATGTCTTGCCCTCCGGACCTCCTTAAGGCCCTCTCTGGCTCAGTGTATGGAGATGATTGGTCTCATGGTGTCCAGCATGGAAATCATTCCCTTTGTCAAGTTCCGTCTCAGACCGTTGCAACTGTGCATGCTGAGGCAGTGGAATGGCGATCATTCGGATCTGTCTTAACCGATCTCTCTGGACAACCGGTCGAGAGAATCGCTCTCTTGGTGGCTCTGTCCTGGGAGATTGTGACTACAGACGCAAGCCTATCAGGATGGGGAGCTTTTTAGGGTTCCAACAAGGCACAAGGCCTGTGGACTGAGGAGGAATGCTCCCTACCGATCAACATTCTGGATCTTCAGCAATCTTCAATGCTCTGAAGGCTTGGCTCCTTCTGGGTTCCTCCCGGTTTATCAGATTCCAATCAGACAATATAACCTTGGTGGCTTACATCAACCATCCGGGGGGAACGAGAAGCTCCCTAGCAATGAGGGAAGTATCTTGGATTCCAGAGTGGGCAGAGGCCTACAGCTGTTTGCTGTCAGCGATCCACATTCCGGGTGTGGACAACTGGGAAGCGGATTTTCTCAGCAGACAATCCTTTCATCCAGGGGAATGTTCTCTCCATCCCGAAGTGTTTGTGGAGATATGCAACTGGTGGGGGACGCCGGAGATGGATCTCGTGGCGTTCCGTCTCAATACCAAGCTACTCAGATATGGGTCGAGGTCCAGGGATCCTCAGACGGAGCTTATAAATGCATTAGCAATGCCTTGGAGGTTCAGTCTAATTTACCTTTTCCCGCCGTTACCACTCCTTCCTTGTGTAGTGGCTTGCATCAAGCAGGAGCTGGCATCAGCGACACTGATTACTCCATCGTGGCCGCAAAGGATGTGGTTCGCGGATCTGCTGGGGATGTCATCATCTCCGTGGAGGTTACCTTGTTGCAGGGATCTGCTGGACCAAGGTCCTTTTGTTCACCAAAATCTAGATTCTCTGAGGCTGACTGCGTGGAGATTGAACGCTTAGTCCTAGCCAAGAGAGGTTTTCTGAGAGAGTTATTGATACTCTCGTTCTAGCTCGTAAGCCGGTTACTCGTCGCATCTATCAGAAGGCGTGGAGAACCTAATTATTCTGGTGTGAAGAGCGTGGATTTTACTGGCATAAAGTTAAGGTTGCCAGGATCCTATCGTTTCTCAAGGATGGACTGGAGAAGGGCCTTTTCTGCCAGTTTCCTGAGTGGACAGATTTCCGCCCTGTCTGTTTTACTGCACAAGAGGCTCTCGGAGCTTCCATATGTGCAGTCCTTTGTTAAAGCTCTGACTAGGATCAGACCTGTGTTTAGATCTAAGGCTCCTCCTTGGAGTCTAAATCTTGCTCTTAAGGTTTTGCAACTGGCACTGTTTGAGCCTATGTATGAAGTTGACATTAAATTCTGGAAGTTTCTTTTTCTACTGGCTATTGCTTCTGTGCTCAGAGTATCTAAGATTGCTGCCTTGCAATGTGAGCCTCCTTTTCTGGTGTTCAATTCTAAATAGGCTGTCCTACGTACTAAGTTAGGTTTTCTTCCTAACATCGTGTCAGACCGCAACATCAATCAAGAGATTGTGGTTCCTTTCTTGTGTCCCAATCTTTCTTCGAAGGAATGTTTGCTTCATAATTTGGACGTGGTTCGCGCCTTGAAGTTCTGTCTTTAGGCTACTAAGGATTTTAGACAAACTTCTTCCTTGTTTGTTCTCTATTCTGGGAAGTGTAAGGGTCAGAAGGTCTCTTCGACTTCCTTATCTTTTTGGTTAAGGAGTGTTATCTGCTTTGCCTCCTTTTCCAAATATACCAAAATGGGCCTAGATCAATACTTTGGGTTGTCTACTAAATCAAAATATATACTTGTCAAGGGATATTCAGGGATTCCTGACAGACATCAGTGTTACAATGCAACTATCGCTAATTTAAAAAAAAAAAAAAAAAAGAAATAGCAGTGCTACTTGTACTTATTGCCCTATAACTTGCAAAGAACATGTAAACTTTTAAAAAATTTAGAAACTATTTAGCATGGGTGTTTTTTGGTGGTTATAGATGCGTAACCGATTTTGGTGGTCAAAGTTAGAAAAAGTGTGTTTTTTTGTTTTTTTTTTCCAATTTCTAAATATTTTATAATTTTTTTTATAGTAAATTATATACGATATGATGAAAATAATGATATATTTAGAAAGTCCATTTAATGGACGAGAAAAACGGTATATAATGTGTGGGTATAGTAAATGAGTAAGAGGAAAATTACAGCTAAACACAAACACCTCCCTAACGGTAAGAATTTTGAAAAAGGGTCTGGTCACTAAGGGGTTAAAGTCATATGGGGGCTTTTTTCCCTAACACCCGAGATCTCATATATTTGAGCACTTATAACTTTTTTGGTACTGCCGGAGCTGGGGCAGATAGGTACCATCGGAGCTGGTGCAAACTGGTACTGGGGCAAAAAGGTATGGCCAGAGCTGGTACAGACAGGTATTGCCAGAACTGAAAGACAGTACAACACGCCAGGGACAAATATATCATAAAAAAAAAATAGCTGGGGCAAAATCAGCATACACAAGCTTGGTTAAGGACAGGCAAATGGTCTTCAGAAACTGGGCAGCAGTGCGGCAACAGGGAAAATCAGTAATTAGAGCTATAGCAAGATCAAATAAATAACAATGCCAAAGCACTGAACTTAGGAGCAAGGCAGCCTTTAAAGGGGATTGATTGCTTAAAGTGATGGTAAATGTAACTATACTTGAGTTTATATTTTGGAAGTATTACTCAATATAAGCACAATATAATACCTGCTCCCCGACTGTTTACCTGTGAGAATTTCAGAAATCTCTTTTTGATTGACAGGTGCATCATCCAATCGGGACTGCACCATACACCCTATGTAAATCTGTTATTAGCACGCTCCAGTGCTCAGAGTTTTAAATGGCATCAGCAGAACTTCAACTGCGCAAGTGCATTTGCAGCCACGATCTCGCTGCTGCTTATAGTAAACAGTGAATTTCCCTGTCAGTATCAATTCACTGTTTACAGCAGCACAGAAGACAGTGCTAAAGAATCACCCCATGGGCCGCCACCCCTCTCCCCAAACATGCTTATAATCCAAGTATCTGCAAACAAAAGTGCTTTTACTTAAATAATTATTACTGCGCCTTTTTCACCACTGCTGTAAACAGTGACAGGGAAATTCACTGTTTACTATAAGCAGCGGTGAGATGGTGGCTTCAACTGCACTTGCGCAGTTGAAGTTCTGCTGATGCCATTTAAAAATACTCTTTAAGGTACCCAAGTTGTAATATAGGTGGTAATGTATAAAAAATGTTTAGCTGAATTTTAGTTTAGCTGAACTTCTGGTCTGCACAAGTTAATTTTATCCAGATTCAACATATAGTTGCTCACATAACTTTTTTTGGCTCATGTTTTCTACTTACACACATTTCTTTTTTTAGATCCGTCATATTCAGAATCAAAGTGTTCTGGGTTTAGGTGCTGCAGGAATGAATTTGTGTCGCCATGGAAAGCTTTGCTGGCTGCAGGTAAGCTGGTAAATATGGACATGGATGACTATTTAGCTCATTATTGGTATGTTGTATAGTCCAAACCTTTAGAATTTGCACTTCAAATTCCAATTTTTTCATTAGGGTATTGAAAGCATTATTACAATTTCAGAAAAAATAACCCTTCTATTTTTGTTTGTTACAAACATCTGGATTTTCTCACCTACACAAAATATACAGCCAATAAGAAAAGGAGATCATCAGAAATTCAATTATTGTTGCCGTTTACTTTTTTGTGTGCTCGTTTTATGATGCAATTCATGGGCAATTAACCCTGTCCTTATTTTGTGTACAATTATTTACATTTAGTTTAATGAACTAGCTTGCATTCTGTCGCAAACATTTTTGTAAACATGTTTCATAGTTTTAAAAGTATGAATTGTTCACTATTTTAAAGTTTTATAAAGCTTTATAAACTATATAATAAATCTGAAATCTGATTATCTGAAGGATTGGTTTGTAAGGTATTTCAGTGCTATATCAGATTAACTAACATGGCTTATTAACCCATGAGAATACCTAATTGACAAGACTAGGATATGCCCCACAGTTCCTGTTAATGTGAATAATGTATTTTCTGAGGAAATCTAAATCTGCATAGAGATGTAGCAATGTTTATCAGATGGAAATAAGGTTTAATTGTGCTACGCTCTTGTGCAAATCGGATAGTAAATGCAGCTTTATTTTTTATCTCATTAACATTTCCCTGATGTTTATTGTGCCAGCACACTAAAAAAACTGATAATCCTTGACAATTGGGGTAGTGGTAATAGCCATCCGCTTTGAGAAGCTTGTTCTGTAGGAAACACCTTCTCTACAATATTCTGCCCCTCCAGTTTTCTGCTACTAAAAGGCTGCTTTCCTTGGATCTTTGCTTGTTTTCTCTTATACTTACTGATGGGGTCCTGTTGACTCATTTGGATCTTTCTGACTGCTTACTGTGCCATAGATAAATGAGTTACAAAGTCTGTAACAAAAAAAGAGTGCTTTACCCCTGAAATTATTTAGGAAAAATTCTCCCTGAATAATACCAGAATGGTTTTTAACCATTCATACTTTATCTTTATTGGTTTAAAATTCTCCCTGAATAATACCAGAATGGTTTTTAACCATTCATACTTTATCTTTATTGGTTTAAAATTCTCCCTGAATAATACCAGAATGGTTTTTAACCATTCATACTTTATCTTTATTGGTTTAACTATTCAATCATACACGTTTAAAAACACTTAAACTCTCTACATATCAATATATAGCATAGGTGTGTGAATAATACCTCTGAGAATCATGTATCTAGATGTGAAACATTATTCTTGGTTTGTATAATATCAAGCAGTCAGATACAAACAATATCTTTTTTTTAGCCGGCTTTTAATAAATTCACAAATAATGCTGTAACAAGAGGACCTGTTAATATGTGGGATGTCAGATTATGAAATTAAAGCTATCTAGCTAATACTCTATCTGCAATTGTAAAGTCTTTGCTTGCACAGTCAACTTTAGCACAGCTGTTCAGTGTAATATATTCTGTCTGCTTAAAATCTCTAGATATTAATATTTAGTATAGGTGTGTGAATAACACCTCTGAGAATCATGTATCTAGATATGAAAAATTGTACTTGGTTTGTATAATATTAAGCAGTCAGATACAAACAATATCTTTTGTAGGCTATTAATAAATTCAAAAATAATGCTGTAACAAGAGGACCTGTTAATGTGGGATATTAGATTGCAAGATTAAAGCTAATAAGCTAATACTCTATCTGTAATTATAAAGTCCTTGCTTGCACAGTTAACTTTGCACAGCTATTTAGTGTAATAGATTCTGTCTGCTCAAGCCCCTTCTATAGCGGGGGCTAGATTAACGTTTAACTGACTTGTTTCACTAACATAGCACAACGTCTGATCTCAGAATATAATGCACATTTACAAGCTATTGGCAATCAACAGTTATCATAGAGAGTAAGCGGTTAAAAATGAGTATGAACTCTCTGAAGCCAGACCCCTGCTTACTGTGCCACTCATGCTCGTAGTCTACACCCTAAGCACTGTCATTTTGGCATCGCCAACGGACAATTCGTCCGAATAAAGCGAATTGCTCTCATTCTTCAGAGTTTGCTAAAGAGTCTGAAGATCTGAAACTACGTCTTTCTCAAAGAGGTTATTCCTCTAGTACAATAGAGAGTGCATACACTGCAGTTGAGGATATTGATAGTCTTCTAAAATCTCAAACATACAGATAAAACACAAAACAATAAATTGTTTGTTACCACTTTTTCCTCCCAGTATAATGATGTTTGTAAAATTGTAAAAAAGCAACTCCCTATTCTTTTGGGAGACAAAACCCTCTAACCTATTATCAGTGAAGGTTGTAACTTTGTCAGTAGGAGGAACAAGACACTAAAGAATCTCTTAGCCCCTAGTATGACCTGGCGTAAAAAGCACTTGGAAAACCAGACAACATGTAAGGGACACTACAGATGTGGTGGCAAAGCATGTAGTCACACATCCTGTATGTAAATCCTTTCAATCTTTCGCTACCCAGAAAGTCTATACCCTAGACCAGCGGTCGCCAACCAGTGGTCTGTTGGTGGTCCTTGAGACCATCAAGCAGGAATTAATCTCCTCTGATGGTGTCACCCCCGTTGAGCTGCAACTCCCTACAGTGCCTGACTGGACATCAGTGAAAACGGACGGAGGAGTTAATTTACAATCTCCCTACGCAGGTTGCGTATGCACTGTGCACCTTGCGTAGCTAGATTATATTTTTAACTCCTCCCGCCCGGCGCGCTACTCAGAGGAAGATGCTTCCATTCTAAAGCCAGCAGTGGTTGGTATAATTTTGTCTTGAAATAGTGGAATTAAAGTATATAAAAAAAGAAAATCTTAAATTCATTTTTCTTCTCTTAACCTGTCTTTGTTTTTCTAATTCATTCACATGGACTTACATCACTGTTTGTCTTCCTCCCCTCCTTTTTTTTTTTTTTTTTTAACTTAAATATTTAATTATTTTTGAGCATAAGTAGTTTTGAATAATTCCTAACGGGCCGGGGGGTAACTTGGAACTCTTGTGGTCCTTTTAAACATAATTATTTCTCTTGTAAGGTGTATCCAGTCCACGGGTTCATCCATTACTTGTGGGATATTCTCCTTCCCAACAGGAAGTTGCAAGAGGACACCCACAGCAGAGTTGTCTATATAGCTCCTCCCCTAACTGCCACCCCCAGTCATTCTCTTGCAACTCTCGACAAGATAGGAAGTATCAAGAGATAAGTGGTGACTTAGTGTAGTTTTACCTTCAATCAAGAGTTTGTTATTTTTTAACGGTACCGGCGTTGTACTGTTTTACTCTCAGGCAGAAATTAGAAGAAGAGTTCTGCCTGGAGATTTGATGATCTTAGCGGTTTGTAACTAAGGTCCACTGCTGTTCTCACACATAACTGAAGAATATGGGACAACTTCAGTTGGGGGAATGTCCTGCAGATGACCTGTTTTGAGGTATGTTCAGTATTTTTATTTCTACAGAGATTAAATGAGTTCTAGAAAATGCTGACAGAGCCTTGTGTACTGAGGTAAGCCTGATGCAGTGATTTAACAGCGACTGGGATCATGCTTACAGAACAGGGTAATACTCATGTTAATGCTTATATTAGGGACAAAACGTTTACATGATTTTAAAAATAGGACGTTTTTTCTCTGAGGGAGATAACTCTTTTTTTGGGGCCTAATTTCCACATGGCTAATCAGATACTCCTAGGAGTACTTTCTTAAGGCCCCTCTGGCATCCAGTACATGGTGGGAGGGGCCTATTTTAGTGCTCTAAATGCGCAGTTTTTATTCAGACTGAGACATCCAGCTTCCCTAGAGGAGTCCTCTGACACTTGAGGACCATTACAAAGGGTTTATTTCTGCACAGAATCGTATTTGAGAGCAGGTAGGAGCCTCAGCAGAGCTGTGGCAGGGTGCTCAACTGTCTTAACGTTTTTTAACGTTTTTTCAATCCGGTTTGGGGCCTAAGGGGTTAATCATCCATTTGCAAGTGGGTGTAATGCTGCTTTAGTCCTTAACACACACTGTAAAAATTTCAAAGACTTTGCTATATTTTTTCACTGTTTTGCAGTTTAAGTGTTAGTTTTTTTCTCTTAAAGACACAGTAACGTTTTTGTTTAATTGCTCTTTTACCTTTATTAAAGTGTTTTCCAAGCTTGCTTGTCTCATTACTAGTCTGTTAAACATGTCTGACAAACTCCTTGTTCAGTATGTTTAGAAGCCATGGTGGAACCCCCTCTTAGAATGTGTACCAAATGTACTGAAATTTCTATAAACTATAAAGACCATATTATAGCGCTTAAAGATTTATCTCCAGGGGATTCTCTGACTAAAAAAAGGGAGATTATGCCATCTAACTCTCGCCATGTGTCAGAATTTACAACTCCCGCTCAAGTGACGCCAAGTACATCTAGCGCATCTAATTCTTTTACCTTGCAGGACATGGCGGCAGTTATGAATAATACCCTCACAGAGGTATTTTCCAAACTGCCAGGGTTACAAGGAAAGCGAGACAGCTCTGGGGCTAGAACTAATACAGAGCTTTCTGACGCTTTAATGCCTGTGTCCGATATTCCCTCACAATACTCAGAAGCCGAGGCATGGTGAGCTTCTATCTGTGGGTGACTTTTCAGACTCGGGGAAGGCGTTACTTCAGCCTGATTCTGAAATGACAGCGTTTAAATTTAAGCTTGAACACCTCTGCTTATTGCTTAGGGAGGTTTTAGCAACTCTGGATGACTGTGACCCCATTGTGGTTCCAGAGAAATTGTGTAAAATGGACAAATACTTTGCAGTGCCTGTTTACACTGGTGTTTTTCCAGTCCCTAAGAGGTTTTCGGAAATTATTACTAAGGAATGGGATAGACCAGGTGTGCCGTTCTCTCCCCCTCCTGCTTTCAAAAAGATGTTTCCCATAGATGCCGCCATGCGGGACTCGTGGCAGACGGTCCCTAAGGTGGAGGGAGCAGTCTCTACCCTAGCTAAGCGTACAACCATCCCCGTCGAGGACAGTTGTGCTTTCCTACATCCTATGGATAAAAAATTGGAGGGCCTCAAGAAAATTTTTATACATCAAGATTTTATCCTCCAGCCTCTTGCATGCATAGCCCCAGTTACTGCTGCAGCGGCTTTTTGGTTCGAGTCTCTTGAGGAGGCTCTGCAGGTAGAGACCCCGTTAGACGATATTCTAGACAGGATTAAAGCTCTTAAGTTAGCTAATTCCTTTATTTCTGACGCCGTTTTTCAGTTAACCAAACGAACGGCTAAAAATTCAGGTTTTGCCATTTTGGCAGACGTTACTTCAAAGTCTAAACATCTTAACATCCCCTTCAAGGGACAGACCCTATTCAGGCCTGGTCTGAAGGAGATAATTTCTGATATTACTGGAGGAAAAGGCCACGCCCTTCCTCAGGATAGGTCCAATAAGTTAGGGACCAAACAGAATAATTTTCGTTCTTTTCGAAACTTCAAGAGTGGCGCAGCTTCAACTTCCTCTAATGCAAAACAAGAGGGAAATTTCGCCCAGTCCAAACCAGTCTGGAGACCTAACCAGGCTTGGAGCAAGGGGAAGCAGCTCAAGAAACCTGCGGCTGCCTCTAAGACAGCATGAAGGGTAGCCCCCGATCCGAGACCCGATCTAGTGGGGGGCAGTCTTTCTCTCTTCGCCCAGGCTTGGGCAAGAGACGTCCAGCGTCCCTGGGCGCTAGAGATTGTTTCCCAGGGATATCTTCTGGAATTCAAAGGGTCATCTCCAAAGGGGAGATTTCATCTCTCACAACTATTTGTAAATGGATAAAAAGAGAGGCACTCTTACGTTGCGTTCAAGACCTACTGGTTATGGGGGTGATCCACCCAGTTCCAAGAGGAACAGGGGCTGTGTTTCTATTCAAACCTGTTTATAGTTCCCAAAAAAGAGGGAACTTTCAGAGCTATCTTAGATCTCAAGACCCTAAACAAATTTCTCAGGGTCCCATCCTTCAAGATGGAGACAATCCGAACCATCAGCCCTATGATCCAGGAGGGTCAATATATGAGGACTCAAAGGATGCTTATCTCCACATTCCGATTCACAGAGATCATCATCAGTTCCTCAGGTTCGCCTTCCTAGACAGGCATTACCAGTTTGTGGCTCTTCCCTTAGGGTTAGCCACGGCACCAAGAATCTTTACGAAGGTTCTAGGGTCCCTTCTGGAGGTTCTAAGGCCGCGGGGCATAGTGGTAGCCCCTTACCTAGACGACATCCTGATTCAGGCGTCGACTTTTCAAATTGCCAAGTCCCCTACGGACATTATTCTGGCCTTTCTGAGGTCTCATGGGTGGAAAGTGAACATAGAAAAGAGTTCTTTCTCTCCTCTCACAAGTTTCCTAACTAGGAACTCTAATAGAAAATTTTTCTGACAGAGGTCAGGATATCAAACCTTCTATCCTCTTGCCGTGCTCTTTATTACACTTCTCGGCCATCAGTGGCTCAGTGTATGTAAATGATCGGCCTAATGGTAGCGGCAATGGACATAGTTCTGTTTGCCTGCCTACATCTCAGATCGCTGCAACTTTGCATGCTCAACTAGTGGAATGGGGACTACACAGATTTGTCTCCTCTGTTCGATCTGGATTAAGAGACCAGGGATTCTCTTCTCTGGTGGTTATCTCGGGTCCATCTGTCCAGGGGAATTAGTTTCCGCAGGCCAGAGTGGTCTATAGTGACAGATGCCAGCCTTCTGGGCTGGGGCGCAGTCTGGAACTCCCTGAAGGCTCAGGGTTCGTGTACTCAGGAGGAAGCCCTCCTTCCGATTCATCAGATTTCAGTCGAACAATATCACGACTGTAGCCTATACCAACCATCAGGGGGGAACAAGGAATCCCCTGGCCATGATGGAGGTTTCCAAGATAATTCTATAGGCACAGATTCACTCTTGCCATCTCTCAGCTATCCACATCCCAGGAGTAGAGAACTGGGAGGCGGATTTTCTAAGTCGGCAGACTTTTCATCCGGAGGAGTGGGAGCTCTATCCGGAGGTATTTGCCCAGCTGATTCAACTATGGGGCAAACCAGAAATGGATCTGATGGCGTCTCGTCAGAACGCAGCCTGGCTTATGTGTTTTCCACCATTTCCTCTCCTCCCTCGTCTGATTGCCAAGATCAAGCAGGAGAGAGTTTCGGTGATTTTGATAGCACCTGCGTGACCACGCAGGACTGGGTATGCAGATCTGGTGGACATGTCATCCTTTCCACCATGGACTCTGCCGCTGAGGCAGGACCTTCTACTCCAAGGTCCATTCAAAAATTTCTCTGCGGCTTACTGCCTGGAGATTGAACGCTTGATTTTATCAAAACGTGGTTTCTCCGAGTCGGTCATTGATACCTTAATGCAGGCTTGAAAGCCTGTCACCAGGAAAATCTATCATAATATATGGTGTAAATATTTCTTCTGTTATGTGTGATCAGTCCACGGGTCATCATTACTTCTGGGATATAACTCCTCCCCAACAGGAAATGCAAGAGGATCCACCCAGCAGAGCTGCACATAGCTCCTCCCCTCTACGTCAGTCCCAGTCATTCTCTTGCACCCAACGACTAGATAGGATGTGTGAGAGGACTATGGTGATTATACTTAGTTTTTATGACTTCAATCAAAAGTTTGTTATTTTAAAAATAGCACCGGAGCGTGTTATTACTTCTCTGGCAGAGTTTGAGGAAGAATCTGACAGAGATTTTTTACTATGATTTTAACCGGAGTCGTTAAGATCATATTGCTGTTCTCGACCATCTGAGGGAGGTAAAGGCTTCAGATCAGGGGACAGCGGGCAGATGAATCTGCATTCAGGTATGTGGCAGTTTTTATTTTCTGAATGGAATTGATGAGAAAAGCCTGCCATACCGTTAAAATGACATGTATGTATACACTTCAGTATTCTGGGGATGGTATTTCACCGGAACTACTGTGTTAAAGGTCACTAATCCTTTTAATAACTATTCTCATGTTAAACGTTTTTGCTGGAATGTAGAATCGTTTACATTGCTGAGGTACTGTGTGAATAAATATTTGGGCATTATTTTCCACTTGGCAGTTTAATTGTGACAGTTTCGTTTCTCTTCACTGCTGTGTGGGAGAGGGAGGGGCCGTTTTTGGCGCTCTTTGCTACGCATCAAAAAATTCCAGTCAGCTACTTTTATATTTCCTGCATGATCCGGTTCATCTCTGACAGATCTCAGGGGTCTTCAAACTTCTTTGAAGGGAGGTAAATTCTCTCAGCAGAGCTGTGAGAATTCTTATAGTGACTGTGAATAAAAAACGTTGTTTTGTTTTCTTATGTACAAATTTAATTAGTGTTGTTTTTTACTAATGGGAACAAACCTTTGCTAAAAGTTGGGTTGTTTTAAAGTTTGATGCTATAACTGTTTTTCAGTTCATTATTTCAACTGTCATTTAATCGTTAGTACCTCTTTGAGGCACAGTGCGTTTTTTTGCTAAAAAAGATTATAACCAAGTTGTAAGTTTTTTTGCTAGTGTGTTAAACATGTCTGACTCAGAGGAAGATATCTGTGTCATTTGTTCCAATGCCAAGGTGGAGCCCAATAGAAATTTATGTACTAACTGTATTGATGCTACTTTAAATAAAAGTCAATCTGTACAATGTGAACAAATTTCACCAAACAGCGAGGGGAGAGTTATGCCGACTAACTCGCCTCACGCGACAGTACCTGCATCTCCCGCCCGGGAGGTGCGTGATATTTTGGCGCCTAGTACATCTGGGCGGCCATTACAGATAACATTACAAGATATGGCTACTGTTATGACTGAAGTTTTGTCTAAATTACCAGAACTAAGAGGCAAGCGTGATCACTCTGGGGTGAGAACAGAGTGCGCTGACAATGCTAGGGCCATGTCTGATACTGCGTCACAGCTCGCAGAGCATGAGGACGGAGAGCTTCATTCTGTGGGTGACGGTTCTGATCCAAACAGATTGGACTCAGATATTTCAAATTTTAAATTTAAATTGGAGAACCTCCGTGTACTACTAGGGGAGGTCTTAGCAGCTCTCAACGATTGTAACACCGTTGCAATACCAGAGAAACTGTGTAGGTTGGATAAATACTTTGCGGTACCGGCGAGTACTGACGTTTTTCCTATACCTAAGAGACTAACTGAAATTGTTACTAAGGAGTGGGATAGACCCGGTGTGCCGTTCTCACCCCCTCCAATATTTAGAAAGATGTTTCCAATAGACGCCACCACTCGGGACTTATGGCAAACGGTCCCCAAGGTGGAGGGAGCAGTTTCTACTTTAGCTAAGCGTACCACTATCCCGGTGGAGGATAGCTGTGCTTTCTCAGATCCAATGGATAAAAAATTAGAGGGTTACCTTAAGAAAATGTTTGTTCAACAAGGTTTTATATTACAACCCCTTGCATGTATCGCGCCGATTACGGCTGCGGCAGCATTTTGGATTGAGTCGCTTGAAGAGAACCTTAGTTCCTCTACGCTAGACGACATTACGGACAGGCTTAGAGTCCTTAAACTAGCTAATTCTTTCATTTCAGAGGCCGTAGTACATTTAACCAAACTTACGGCTAAGAACTCAGGATTCGCCATACAGGCACGCAGGGCACTGTGGCTAAAATCCTGGTCAGCTGATGTTACTTCTAAGTCCAAATTACTTAATATACCTTTCAAGGGGCAGTCCTTATTCGGGCCCGGTTTGAAAGAAATTATCGCTGACATTACGGGAGGTAAGGGCCACGCCCTACCTCAAGACAAGGCCAAAGCTAAGGCTAGACAGTCTAATTTTCGTCCCTTTCGGAATTTCAAGACAGGAGCAGCATCAACCTCCACTGCACCAAAACAGGAAGGAGCTGTTGCTCGTTACAGGCAAGGCTGGAAGCCTAACCAGTCCTGGAACAAAAGCAAGCAGGCCAGGAAACCTGCTGCTGCCCCAAAGACAGCATGAACCGAGAGCCCCCGATCCGGGACCGGATCTAGTAGGGGGCAGACTCTCTCTCTTCGCCCAGGCCTGGGCAAGAGATGTTCAGGATCCCTGGGCACTAGAGATCATATCTCAGGGATACCTTCTAGACTTCAAATTATCTCCCCCAAGAGGGAGATTTCATCTGTCAAGGTTGTCAACAAACCAGATAAAGAAAGAAGCGTTTCTACGCTGCGTACAAGATCTGTTAACAATGGGAGTGATCCATCCGGTTCCGTGGTCGGAACAAGGACAAGGGTTCTACTCAAACCTGTTTGTGGTTCCCAAAAAAGAGGGAACTTTCAGGCCAATCTTAGATTTAAAGACTCTAAACAAATTCCTAAGAGTTCCATCGTTCAAAATGGAAACTATTCGGACAATCTTACCCATGATCCAAGAGGGTCAGTACATGACCACAGTGGATTTAAAGGATGCTTACCTTCACATACCGATCCACAAAGATCATCACCGGTATCTAAGGTTTGCCTTCTTAGACAGGCACTACCAGTTTGTAGCTCTTCCATTCGGATTGGCTACGGCTCCAAGAATCTTCACAAAGGTTCTGGGTGCCCTTCTAGCGGTACTAAGACCGCGAGGGATTTCGGTAGCTCCGTACCTAGACGACATTCTAATACAAGCTTCAAGCTTTCAAACTGCCAAGTCTCATACAGAGTTAGTTCTGGCATTTCTAAGGTCGCATGGATGGAAAGTGAACGAAAAGAAGAGTTCTCTCTTTCCTCTCACAAGAGTTCCATTCTTGGGGACTCTTATAGATTCTGTAGAAATGAAGATTTACCTGACAGAAGACAGGTTAACAAAACTTCAAAATGCATGCCGCGTCCTTCATTTCATTCAACACCCGTCAGTAGCTCAATGCATGGAGGTGATCGGCTTAATGGTAGCGGCAATGGACATAGTACCTTTTGCACGCCTACACCTCAGACCGCTGCAATTATGCATGCTAAGTCAGTGGAATGGGGATTACTCAGATTTGTCCCCTACTCTGAATCTGAATCAAGAGACCAGAAATTCTCTTCTATGGTGGCTTTATCGGCCACACCTGTCCAGGGGGATGCCATTCAGCAGGCCAGACTGGACAATTGTAACAACAGACGCCAGCCTACTAGGTTGGGGCGCTGTCTGGAATTCTCTGAAGGCTCAGGGACTATGGAATCAGGAGGAGAGTCTCCTACCAATAAACATTCTGGAATTGAGAGCAGTTCTCAATGCCCTTCTGGCTTGGCCCCAGTTAACAACTCGGGGGTTCATCAGGTTTCAGTCGGACAACATCACGACTGTAGCTTACATCAACCATCAGGGAGGGACAAGAAGCTCCCTAGCAATGATGGAAGTATCAAAGATAATTCGCTGGGCAGAGTCTCACTCTTGCCACCTGTCAGCAATCCACATCCCGGGAGTGGAGAACTGGGAGGCGGATTTCTTGAGTCGCCAGACTTTTCATCCGGGGGAGTGGGAACTTCATCCGGAGGTCTTTGCCCAAATACTGCGACGTTGGGGCAAACCAGAGATAGATCTCATGGCGTCTCGCCAGAACGCCAAACTTCCTCGCTACGGGTCCAGATCCAGGGATCCGGGAGCAGTTCTGATAGATGCTTTGACAGCACCTTGGAACTTCAGGATGGCTTATGTGTTTCCACCCTTCCCGCTGCTTCCTCGATTGATTGCCAAGATCAAACAGGAGAGAGCATCAGTAATTCTAATAGCACCTGCTTGGCCACGCAGGACTTGGTATGCAGATCTAGTGGACATGTCATCCTGTCCGCCTTGGTCTCTACCTCTAAGACAGGACCTTCTGATACAGGGTCCATTCAAACATCAAAATCTAACTTCTCTGAAGCTGACTGCTTGGAAATTGAACGCTTGATTTTATCAAAACGTGGTTTTTCTGAGTCGGTTATTGATACCCTGATTCAGGCTAGGAAGCCTGTTACCAGAAGGATTTACCATAAAATATGGCGGAAATACCTATACTGGTGCGAATCCAAAGGTTACTCCTGGAGTAAGGTTAGGATCGCTAGGATATTGTCTTTTCTACAAGAAGGTTTAGAAAAGGGTTTATCAGCTAGTTCTTTAAAGGGACAGATTTCAGCTCTGTCCATCTTGTTACACAGACGTCTGTCAGAAAATCCAGACGTCCAGTCCTTTTGTCAGGCTTTAGCTAGGATCAAGCCTGTGTTTAAAGCTGTTGCTCCACCATGGAGTTTAAACTTAGTTCTTAACGTTTTACAGGGTGTTCCGTTTGAACCCCTTCATTCCATTGATATAAAAATGTTATCTTGGAAAGTTCTGTTTTTAATGGCTATTTCCTCGGCTCGAAGAGTCTCTGAGTTATCAGCCTTACATTGTGATTCCCCTTATCTGATTTTTCACTCAGACAAGGTAGTTCTGCGTACTAAACCTGGGTTCTTACCTAAGGTAGTCACTAACAGGAACATCAATCAAGAGATTGTTGTCCCATCCTTGTGTCCAAATCCTTCTTCAAAGAAGGAACGTCTTTTACACAATCTGGATGTAGTTCGTGCCCTCAAGTTCTACTTGCAGGCAACTAAAGATTTTCGCCAAACTTCTTCCTTGTTTGTCGTTTACTCTGGACAGAGGAGAGGTCAAAAAGCTTCTGCTACCTCTCTCTCTTTTTGGCTTCGTAGCATAATACGTTTAGCCTATGAGACTGCTGGACAGCAGCCTCCTGAAAGAATTACAGCTCACTCCACTAGAGCTGTGGCTTCCACTTGGGCCTTTAAGAATGAGGCCTCTGTTGAACAGATTTGCAAGGCTGCAACTTGGTCTTCGCTTCATACTTTTTCCAAATTTTACAAATTTGACACTTTTGCTTCTTCGGAGGCTATTTTTGGGAGAAAGGTTCTTCAGGCAGTGGTTCCTTCTGTATAATGAGCCTGCCTATCCCTCCCGTCATCCGTGTACTTTTGCTTTGGTATTGGTATCCCAGAAGTAATGATGACCCGTGGACTGATCACACATAACAGAAGAAAACATAATTTATGCTTACCTGATAAATTCCTTTCTTCTGTTGTGTGATCAGTCCACGGCCCGCCCTGTTTTAAGGCAGGTAAATATCTTTTAAATTATACTCCAGTCACCACTTCACCCTTGGTTACTCCTTTCTCGTTGATTCTTGGTCGAATGACTGGGACTGACGTAGAGGGGAGGAGCTATGTGCAGCTCTGCTGGGTGGATCCTCTTGCATTTCCTGTTGGGGAGGAGTTATATCCCAGAAGTAATGATGACCCGTGGACTGATCACACAACAGAAGAAAGGAATTTATCAGGTAAGCATAAATTATGTTTTTCATTGGTGTGAACCCAAGGTTTACTCATGGAGTAAAGTCAGGATTCCTAGGATTTTATCCTTTTCTCCAAGAAGGATTGGAGAGGAGATTGTCCGCTAGTTCCTTAAAGGGACAGATTTCTGCTCTGTCTATTCTTCTGCACAAGCGTCTGGCAGATGTTCCAGACGTTCAGGTGGTTTTTCAGGCTTTAGTTAGAATCAAGCCTGTGTTTAAACCTGTTGCTCCGCCATGGAGTTTAAATTTAGTTCTTAAAGTTCTTCAAGGTGTTCCGTTTGAACCCTTGCATTCCATAGATATCAAGCTTTTATCTTGGAAAGTTATGTTTTTGGTAGCTATCTCTTCGGCTCGAAGAGTTTCAGAGTTAGCTGCCTTACAGTGTGATTTCCCTTATCTGATCTTCCATGCAGATAAGGTAGTTTTGCGTACCAAACCTGGTTTTCTTCCTAAGGTGGTATCTAATAAGAATATCAATCAGGAGATTGTTGTTCCTTCACTGTGTACTAATCCTTCAAAGAAGGAACGTCTATTACATAATCTTGACATGGTTCGTGCTTTAAAGTTTTATTTACAAGCTACTAAGGGTTTTCGTCAAACATCAGCATTGTTTGTCGTCTACTCTGGACAGAGGAGAGGCCAAAAGACTTCGGCATCTTCTCTTTCTTTTTGGCTGAGAAGCATAATCCGTTTAGCTTATGAGACTGCTGGCCAGCAGCCTCCTGAAAGAATTACAGCTCATTCCACTAGAGCGGTAGCTTCCACATGGGCTTTTAAAAATGAGGCCTCTGTTGAACAGATTTGTAAAACGAAGACTTGATCTTCGCTTCATAATTTTTCCAAATTTGATACTTTTGCTTCTTCGGAGGCTATTTTTGGGAGAAAGGTCTTACAGGCAGTGGTGCCTTCCGTTTAAGCGCCTGCCTTGTCCCTCCCTTCATCCGTGTCCTAAAGCTTTGGTATTGGTATCCCACAAGTAATGGATGAACCACGTGGACTGGATACACCTTACAAGAGAAAACAAAATTTATGCTTACCTGATAAATTTCTTTCTCTTGTGGTGTATCCAGTCCACGGCCCGCCCTGTCACTTTAAGGCAGGTGTTTTTTTATTTTTAAACTACAGTCACCACTGCACCCTATAGTTTCTCCTTTTTTCTTGCTTGTCTTCGGTCGAATGACTGGGGTGGCAGTTAGGGGAGGAGCTATATAGACAGCTCTGCTGTGGGTGTCCTCTTGCAACTTCCTGTTGGGAAGGAGAATATCCCACAAGTAATGGATGAACCCTTGGACTGGATACACCACAAGAGAAAGAAATTTATCAGGTAAGCATAAATTTTGTTTTTCTGATTCTATCCTAAAGGCTTTGTCTGACATCCCGCCTTCTAATAAAATTTATAGGTCTTTTTTTAAACTTCTCATTTAGTTGATGAATTTTTAAATGACCGACCACATACTGAATTATCCTTCTCTGATGATGTTTTTTCTCATTTAGAATATACTTCATCAGATATTTGACACTAACAAATCTACTTTTTTATTTTTAAATAGAGTACATTTGTTGTTGAAAAGGTGTTGATTATATTGGATTTTGAGGAGTCTAGTTCTTTTGATTTAAGACTAGCTAACATTTAAATTCTGCCCTTTAACCTCCTGTGGTTTCTTCAGAGGGTTTTTTTCCCAGTTCATGATACTAGGGAATGGAATAGGCCTGGGACTTCTTTTATTCCTTCTTTAAGGTTTTTAAATTGTATCCTTTGCCGGCAGTTAGTTTTAAGTTTTAAGGAAGATCCCCAAAGTTAATGGGGCTATCTCTACTCTTGCTAAACATACTACTATTCCTATAGAAAATAGTATTTATTTTTTTCCTTCAGATGGGAAACTTATTTAAGGAAAATTATTTTATTTCAGGTCCTTTTCTTAGGCCTGCAATTTATTTGGCTGATGTTGCAAATGCTTCAACTTTCTGGTTGGATACTTGAGTGCAACAAGTATTAGATTATGATTTGTTTTAGCATTGTTAAGTGGATCAACATGCTAATAATTTCAATTGTGTCATCATTTTTTTGATATTTTCACAATTGAGGTTTAATCTATGTCTTTAGCTATTTCTCTTGTTAAGTGTGTTCAGTCCACGGGTCATCCATTACTTATGGGATATATTCTCCTTCCCAACAGGAAGTTGCAAGAGGATAACCCAAGCAGAGCTGCTATATAGCTCCTCCCCTCACATGTCATATCCAGTCATTCGACCGAAACAAGACGAGAAAGGAGAAACTATAAGGTGCAGTGGTGACTGGAGTTATAATTTTATATTTTAGCTCAGTGCATGGAAGTAATAGGTCTAATGGTGGCAGCAATGGACGTGGTTCCTTTTGCTCAAATTCATTTAAGACCATTGCAACTGTGCATGCTCAAACAGTGGAATGGGGATTATGCAGACTTGTCTCCCCAAATTCAAGTAGACCAGGTAACCAGAGACTCACTCCTCTGGTGGTTGACTCAAGATCACGTATCTCAGGGAATGAGTTTCCGCAGACCAGAGTGGGTCATTGTCACGACCGACGCCAGCCTCTTGGGCTGGGGCGCGGTCTGGGACTCTCTGAAAGCTCAGGGTCTATGGTCTCGGGAAGAGTCTCTTCTCCCGATAAACATTTTGGAACTGAGAGCGATATTCAATGCGCTCCTGGCTTGGCCTCAACTAGCGAAGGCCAGGTTTATAAGATTTCAGTCGGACAACATGACTGTAGCGTACATCAATCATCAGGGGGGAACAAAGAGTTCCTTGGCGATGAGAGAGGTATCCAAGATAATCAAATGGGCGGAGGATCACTCCTGCCATCTATCTGCAATTCACATCCCAGGAGTAGACAACTGGGAGGCGGATTATCTGAGTCGTCAGACTTTCCATCCGGGGGAGTGGGAACTTCACCCGGAGGTTTTTGCCCAGTTAACCCAACTATGGGGCACTCCAGATATGGATCTGATGGCGTCCCGTCAGAACTCCAAAGTTCCTCGCTACGGGTCCAGATCCAGGGATCCCAAGGCGACACTAGTGGATGCATTGGTGGTGCCCTGGTCGTTCAATCTGGCTTATGTGTTTCCACCGTTCCCTCTCCTTCCCAGGCTTGTGGCCAGGATCAAGCAGGAGAAGGCCTCGGTGATTCTAATAGCTCCTGCATGGCCACGCAGGACTTGGTATGCAGACCTGGTGAATATGTCAGCGGTTCCACCATGGAAGCTACATTTGAGGCAGGATCTTCTAGTCCATTCAAACATCCAAATCTAGTCTCTCTACAACTGACTGCTTGGAAATTGAACGCTTGATTCTATCTAAGCGTGGGTTTTCAGACTCGGTTATAGATACTCTGGTTCAAGCCAGAAAACCGGTGACTAGGAAAATTTACCATAAGATATGGCTGAAATATATCCGTTGGTGCGAATCCAAGGGATTTTCTTGGCGTAAAATCAAAATTCCTAGAATACTTTCCTTTCTCCAAGAGGGTTTGGATAAAGGTTTGTCAGTTGTTGCACAAACGACTGGCAGCCGTGCCAGATGTGCAGTTGTTTGTACAGGCGTTAGTTAGAATCAAGCCTGTCTACAGACCTATGACTCCTCCATGGAGTCTAAACTTAGTTCTTTCAGTTCTTCAAGGGGTTCCGTTTGAACCCTTACATTCCATAGATATTAAGTTACTATCTTGGAAAGTTCTCTTTTTGGTTGCTATTTCTTCTGCTAGAAGAGTTTCTGAATTATCTGCTTTGCAGTGTACTTCTCCCTATCTGGTGTTCCATACAGATAAGGTAGTTTTACGTACCAATCCTGGTTTTCTTCCAAAAGTAGTTTCCAACAGGAATATTAACCAGGAAATAGTTGTTCCTTCCCTGTGTCCGAATCCAGTTTCAAAGAAGGAACGTTTGTTACTCAACCTAGACGTGGTCCGTGCTTTAAAATTCTATTTAGAGGCAACAAAGGATTTCAGACAGACATCATCCTTGTTTGTCGTTTATTCTGGTAAGAGGAGAGGGCAGAAATCTACTGCGACCTCTTTCCTTTTGGCTGAAAAGCATCATCCGATTGGCTTATGAGACTGCCGGACGGCAGCCTCCTGAACGAATTACAGCTCACTCTACTAGGGCTGTGGCTTCCACATGGGCCTTCAAGAACGAGGCTTCTGTTGATCAGATTTGTAAGGCAGCGACTTGGTCTTCACTGCACACTTTTACCAAATTTTATAAATTCGATACTTTTGCTTCTTCGGAGGCATTTTTTGGGAGAAAGGTTTTGCAAGCCGTGGTGCCTTCCGTTTAGGTTACCTGACTTGTTCCCTCCCTTCATCCGTGTCCTAAAGCTTTGGTATTGGTTCCCACAAGTAAGGATGAAGCCGTGGACCGGACACACCAATGTAGGAGAAAACTGAATTTATGTCTTACCTGATAAATTCCTTTCTCCTACGGTGTGTCCGGTCCACGGCCCGCCCTGGCTTTTGTCAGGTTTAAATTTTTTTATTCTATACACTACAGTCACCACGGCACCCTATGGTTTCTCCTTTTTCTCCTAACCGTCGGTCGAATGACTGGGGGCGGAGCCAGAGGAGGGGCTATATGGACAGTTTTTGCTGTGTGCCTCTTTGCCATTTCCTGTTAGGGAAGAGAATATTCCCACAAGTTAGGATGAAGCCGTGGACCGGACACACCGTAGGAGAAAGTAATTTATCAGGTAAGACATAAATTCAGTTTTTTGCTCCTCTCGCAACTTCAGGAGCGGACCTGCCACAACCTCTGCTGCCGCAAAGCAAGATAATGCTTCCCAGCCCAAAGCAACTTGGAAACCCCTGCAGGGCTGGAATAAGGGTAAACAGTCCAAGAAGCCTGCTCCTGCTACCAAGACAGCATGAGGGGGTAGCCCCCGATCCGGGATCGGATCGAGTAGGGGGCAGACTTTCTCTCTTCGCTCAGGCTTGGGCAAGAGATGTTCCAGATCCCTGGGGATTAGAAATAGTTGCTCAGGGGTACCTTCTAGTATTCAAGGATTCTCCTCCAAGGGGAAGGTTCCACATTTCTCATTTGTCTTCAGACCAAATAAGGAAACAGGCGTTCTTACGCTGTGTAGAAGATCTGCTAAAGATGGGAGTGATACACCCAGTTCCAATTGTAGAACAAGGACTGGGCTTTTACTCAAACCTGTTTGTAGTTCCCAAAAAGGAGGGAACTTTCAGGCCAATCCTGGATCTAAAAATTCTAAACAAATTCCTCAGAGTTCCGTCCTTCAAGATGGAAACCATTCGGACAATCTTGCTGATGATCCAGGAGGGTCAATATATGACTACCGTGGATCTAAGGATGCGTATCTAAATATTCCTATTCATAAAGATCACCATCGGTTCCTAAGGTTCGCCTTCCTGGACAAACATTACCAGTTCGTGGCCCTTTCTTTCGAGTTGGCCACCGCTCCCAGAATTTTGACAAAGGTGCTAGGGTCCCTTCCAGCGGTACTAAGACCGCGGGGCATTGCAGTAGCACCTTACCTAGACGACATATTAATACAGGCGTCGTCCTTTCACAGAGCCAAGGCTCATACGGACATCGTTCTGGCTTTTCTAAGGTCTCACGGGTGGAAGGTGAACGTAGAAAAGAGTTCTCTGTCCCCGCTCACAAGGGTTCCTTTCCTGGGAACACTAATAGACTCGGTAGAAATGAAAATCTTTCTGACAGAGGTCAGGAAGTCAAAACTACTGAATACTTTCCGAGTTCTTCATTCCATTCCTCTGCCTTCCGTGGCTCAGTGCATGGAAGTAATTTGGTTAATGGTTGCTGCAATGGACGTAGTCCCTTTTGCCCGAATTCATCTCAGACCACTGCAGCTGTGCATGCACAAACAGTGGAATGGAGATTACGCAGATTTGTCTCCTCAAGTACAAATGGACCAGAAAACCAGAGACTCTCTTCTCTGGTGGTTGTCTCAAGATCACCTGTCTCAGGGAATGAGTTTCCGCAGACCGGAGTGGATCATTGTCACGACCGATGCCAGTCTGTTAGGCTGGGGTGTGGTCTGGAACTCCCTGAAGGCTCAGGGACTATGGTCTCGGGAAGAATCTCTTCTTCCGATAAACATTTTGGAGTTGAGAGCGATATTCAATACGCTCCAGGTGTGGCCTCAACTAGCGGAGGCCAAATTCTCAGATTTCAGTCGGACAACATCACGACTGTACCGTACATCAATCATCAAGGAGGAACAAAAAGTTCCCTAGCGATGAAGGAAGTATCCAAGATCATCAAATGGGCGGAGGATCACTCCTGCCATCTATCTGCAATTCACATTCCAGGGGTAGACAACTGGGAGGCGGATTTTCTAAGTCGTCAGACTTTCCATCCGGGGGAGTGGGAACTCCATCCGGAGGTTTTTGCTCAGCTGACTCAGCTATGGGGCATTCCAGAATTGGATCTGATGGCGTCCCGTCAGAACACCAAACTTCCCCTTTTATGGATCCAGATCCAGGGATCCCAAGGCGGCATTGATAGATGCATTAATAGCGCCTTGGTCGTTCAGTCTAGCTTATGTCTTTCCACCGTTTCCTCTTCTCCCTCGGCTAGTAGCCAGAATCAAACAGGAGAAGGCTTCGGTAATTCTGATAGCGCCTGCGTGGCCACGCAGGACTTGGTATGCAGACCTAGTGGACATGTCATCGGTCCCACCATGGAAACTGCCATCGAGGCAGGATCTTCTAATTCAAGGTCCTTTCAAGCATCCAAATCTAGTTTTCTCTGCAACTGACTGCTTGGAGATTGAACGCTTAATTCTAGCTAAGCGTGGTTTCTCTGAATCAGTTATAGACACTCTGATACAGGCCAGAAAGCCTGTCACCAGGAAAATTTACCATAAGATATGGCGGAAATATCTTTGTTGGTGTTAATCCAAGGGTTACTCGTGGAGTAAGATTAGGATTCCAAGGATATTGTCTTTTCTCCAAGAAGGATTGGAGAAGGGTCTGTCAGCTAGTTCCTTAAAGGGACAGATATCTGCTCTTTCTGTTCTGTTACATAAGCGTCTGGCTGCTGTACCAGACGTTCAGGTGTTTGCACAGGCCCTAGTCAGAGTCAAGCCTGTTTACAAGCCTGTGGCTCCTCCATGGAGCCAAAATTTAGTTCTTTCAGTTCTTCAAGGGGTTCCGTTTGAACCTTTGCATTCCATAGATATTAAGTTTTTATCTTGGAAAGTTTTGTTTTTAGTAGCCATTTCTTCTGCTCGAAGAGTTTATGAATTGTCTGCTTTGCAGTGTAATTCACCCTATCTGGTGTTCAAACCTGGTTTCCTTCTAAAAGTGGTTTCTAATAAGAATATTAACTAGGAAATCATTGTTCCTTCTCTGTGTCCTAATCCAGTTTCTAAGAAGGAACGACTTTTACACAATCTTGACTTAGTTCGTGCTTTAAAATTCTATTTAAAAGCAACTAAAGATTTCAGACAAACATCATTCTCGTTTGTTGTCTATTCTGGTAAGAGGAGAGATCAGAAAGCGACTGCTACCTCTCTTTCCTTTTGGCTGAAAAGCATCATCCGTTTGGCTTATGAGACTGCGGGACTGCAGCCTCCTGAACGAATTACAGCTCATTCCACTAGAGCTGTGGCTTCCACATGGGCTTTCAAGAATGAGGCTTCTGTTGAACAGATTTGTACGGCAGCGACTTGGTCTTCACTGCATACATTTGCCAAATTTGACAAATTCAATACTTTTGCTTCTTCTGAGGCTATTTTTGGGAGAAAGGTTTTGCAAGCAGTGGTGCCTTCCGTTTAGGTTACCTAACTTGTTCCCTCCCTTCATCCTTGTCCTATTGCTTTAGTATTGGTATCCCACAAGTAAGGATGAATCCGTGGACTGAATACACCAAGTGGGAGAAAACAGAATTTATGCTTACCTGATAAATTACTTTCTCTTACGGTTTATTCAGTCCACGGCCTGCCCTGACATTTAAGTCAGGTTCAAATTTAATTTTTAATAACTACAGTCACCACTGCACCCTATGGTTCTCCTTTTTCTCCTAACAGTCGGTCAAATGACTGGGGGGGCGGAGCCTGAGGGGAGCTATATGGACAGCTTTGCTGTGTGCTCTTTGCCACTTCCTGTAGGGATTGAGAATATCCCACAAGTAAGGATGAATCCGTGGACTGAATACACCGTAAGAGAAAGTAATTTATCAGGTAAGCATAAATTCTGTTTTTGTGGTGGTTATGATTTTTTTGTATAAAGCACAATTATTCCAATTCCTTGTTGATGCTTTCGCTCCTTTCTTATTACCCCACTTCTTGACTATTCGTTAAACTGAATTGTGGGTGTGGTGAGGGGTGTATTTATAGGCATTTTGAGGTTTGGGAAACTTTGCCCCTCCTGGTAGGAATGTATATCCCATACGTCACTAGCTCATGGACTCTTGCCAATATGAAAGAAATGAATTTATCAGGTAAGTTCTTACATAAATTGTTTTCTTTCATGTAATTGGCAAGAGTCCATGAGCTAGTGACATATGGGATATACAATCCTACCAGGAGGGGCAAAGTTTCCCAAACCTCAAAATGCCTATAAATACACCCCTCACCACACCCACAATTCAGTTTTACAAACTTTGCCTCCTATGGAGGTGGTGAAGTAAGTTTGTGCTAAGATTTCCACGTTGATATGCGCTTCTCAGCATTGTTGAAGCCCGATTCCTCTCAGAGTACAGCGAATGTCAGAGGGACGTGAAGGGAGTATCACCTATTGAATATGATGATTTCTCTAACGGGGGTCTTTTTCATGGGTTGTCTGTTATCGGTCGTAGAGATTCATCTCCTACCTCCCTTTTCAGATCGACGATATACTCTCAATTTACCATTACCTCTACTAATAACAGTTTTAGTACTGGTTTGGCTATCTGCTATATGTGGATGGGTGTCTTTTGGTAAGTATGTTTTCATTACTTAAGACACTCTCGGCTATGGTTTGGTACTTTATGCAAATTATATAAAGTTCTAAATATATGTATTGTACTTATATTTGCCATGAGTCAGGTTCATGTATTTCCTTCTGCAGACTGTCAGTTTCATATTTGGGAATATAAACACTTTAAGAAATTTATTTCTTACCTGTGGTTTAGTCTGTTTTTCAATTTGACTACTTTTTGCAATTGCGGGTGTTAGGCCCGCGGGTGCGTCAAATGTTAGACTTTATTGCGTCATTTTTGGCGCAAACTTTTTTTTGGAGCGAAAAAATAAGTTTTTGACGCAACTTCATCATTTCCGGCGTCGTACGTGACGCTGAGACCTTTCACACGGCGGCGTCATTAGTGACGCAAGTGTGTCATTTCCGGTTATTTTTGGCGCAAAAAAGTTTGTTACTTTCTGCTTCATACTTGGCGCAAATTTTTTTTCATTATTTCAATACCCCATTGTTGTTTGCCTCCTGCTTCTTTTCTATCAAGAGGCCTATGCTTTTGCATTTTTTCCCATTCTTGAAACTGTCTTTTAAGGAAATAGATAATTTTGCTTTATATGTTGTTTTGTCTTACATTGAGCAAGATGTCCCAATCTGATCCTGCCTCTGAAGTTTCTGCTGGAACATTGCTGCCTGACATCGGTTCTACCAAAGCTAAGTGCATTTGTTGTAAAATTGTAGAAATTATTCCACTGAATGTCATTTGTATTAGTTGTCATGATAAACTTTTACATGCAGATAGTGTTTCTATCAGTAATAGTACATTGCCAGTTGCAGTTCCTTCAACTTCTTATGTGCATGATATACCTGTAAATTTTAAAGAATTTGTTTCTGATTCTATTATGAAGGCTTTGTCTGCATTTCCACCTTCTAATAAACGTAAAAGGTCTTTTAAAACTTCTCATTTAGCTGATGAAATTTCAAATGACCAACAACATAATAATTCATCCTCTTCTGATGAGGATCTATCTGAAACAGAAGATCCTTCCTCAGATATTGACACTGACAAATCTACTTATTTATTTAAAATAGAGTATATGCGTTCTTTATTAAAAGAAGTGTTAATTACTTTGGCTATTGAGGTCACCAGTCCTATTGACGTTCAGTCTAATAAACGTTTAAATGCTGTTTTTAAACCTCCTGTGGTTTCCCCAGGTGTTTTTCCCATTCCTGAGGCTATTTCTGATATGATTTCTAGGGAATGGAATAAGCCAGGTACTTCCTTTATTCCTTCTTCAAGGTTTAAGAGATTGTATCCTTTACCAGCAAAATCTATAGAGTTTTGGGAAAAGATCCCCAAAGTGGATGGGGCTCTTTCTACTCTTGCTAAACGTACCACTATTCCTATGGAATATAGCACTTCCTTTAAGGATCCTTTAGATAGGAAGCTTGAATCTTATCTAAGGAAGGCCTATTTATATTCAGGTCATCTTCTTAGACCTGCTATTTCTTTGGGTGATGTTGCGGCTGCATCAACTTTTTGGTTGGAAAATTTAGCGCAACATGAATTGGATTTTGACATATCTAGCATTGTTCGCTTACTGCAACATGCTAATAATTTTATTTGTGATGCCATTTTTGATATTATCAAAATTGATGTTAGATCCATGTCTTTAGCTGTATTAGCTAGAAGAGCTTTGTGGCTTAAATCTTGGAATGCTGATATGACATCTAAATCTAGATTACTATCTCTTTCTTTCCAAGGTAATAATTTATTTGGTTCTCAGTTGGATTCTATTATTTCAGCTATCACTGGAGGAAAAGGATTTTTTTTTTTTGCCTCAGGATAAAAAACCTAAGGGTAAATCTAAGGCTTCTAACCGTTTTCGTTCCTTTCGTCAGAATAAGGAACAAAAAATCAATCCTCCTCCCTAGGAATCTGCTTCCAGTTGGAAGCCTTCCTCAAATTGGAATAAATCCAAGCCATTTTAGGAAACCAAAGTCTGCCCCTAAGTCCGCATGAAGGTGCAGCCCTCATTCCAGCTCAGCTGGTAGGGGGCAGATTAAGGTTTTTCAAGGATTTTTGGATAAAATCTGTCCAAAATCATTGGATTCAGAGCATTGTCTCTCAAGGGTATCGAATAGGATTCAAAGTAAGACCTCCTGTGAGAAGATTTTTTCTCACGCATCCCTGTAAATCCGGTAAAAGCTCAGGCTTTTCTGAAGTGTGTTTCAGACCTGGAGTCTTCAGGGGTAATCATGCCAGTTCCTCCTCAGGAACAAGGTTTAGGGTTTTATTCAAACCTATTCATTGTACCAAAGAAAGAAAATTTGTGCATACCTTCATATTCCGATTCATCCAGAACACTTTCAGTTTCTGAGATTCTCTTTTCTAGACAAGCATTACCAATTTGTTGCTCTTCCATTTGGCCTAGCAACAGCTCCAATAATCTTTTCAAAGGTTCTGGGTGCCCTACTATCTGTAATCAGAGAACAGGGTATTGCGGTGTTTCCTTATTTGGACGATATCTTGGTACTAGCTCAGTCTTTACATACTGCAGAATCTCACACGAATCAACTAGTGTTGTTTCTTCGGAAACATGGTTGGAGGATCAATTTACCAACAAGTTTCTTGATTCCTCAGACAAGGGTCACCTTTTTAGGCTTCCAGATAGATTGTGTCCATGACTCTTTCTCTAACAGACAAGAGACGTTTAAAATTGGTCGCAGCATGCCGGCACCTTCAGTCTCAGTCATTCCCTTCAGTGGCTATGTGCATGGAAGTTTAGGTCTGCTGCATCGGACACGACCCCCTTTGCTCGTTTTCACATGCGACCTCTTCAGCTTTGTATGCTGAACCAATGGTGCAGGGATTATACAAAGATATCACAATTAGTATCCTTAAATCCCAATGTACGACACTCTCTGACATGGTGGAAAGATCACCATCGTTTGGTTCAAGGGGCTTCTTTTGTTCGGCCAACCTGGACTGTGATCTCAACAGATGCGAGTCTTTCAGGTTGGGGAGCTGTTTGGGGATCTCTGACAGCACAAGGGGTTTGGAAATCTCAAGAGGCGAGATTGCCAATAAATATTTTAGAACTCAGGGCTCTTCAGTTTTGGCCTCTGCTAAAGAGAGAACCGTTCATTTGTTTTCAGACAGACAATATCACAACAGTGGCATATGTCAATCATCAGGGTGGGACTCACAGTCCCCAAGCTATGAAAGAAGTATCTCGGATACTTGCTTGGGCGGAATCCAGCTCCTGTCTAATCTCTGCGGTGCATATCCCAGGCGTAGACAATTGGGAGGCGGATTATCTCAGCCGCCAGACTTTACATCCAGGGGAGTGGTCTCTCCATCCAGATGTGTTTTTTCAGATTATTCAGATGTGGGGTCTTCCAGAGATAGATCTCATGGCCTCTCATCTAAACAAGAAACTTCCCAGAGGATGTTCAGGCGGAAGCAGTGGATGCACTGACACTTCCTTGGTGTTATCATCCTGCTTACATCTTCCCGCCTCTAGTTCTCCTTCGAAGAGCGATCTCCAAAATCATCATGGAACAATCTTTTGTGTTGCTGGTGGCTCCAGCATGGCCACACAGGTTTTGGTATGCGGATCTGGTGCGGATGTCCAGTTGACCGCCTTGGCCACTTCTGTTACGGCCGGACCTACTATTTCAAGGTCCATTTTTCCATGAGGATCTTAAATCATTAAATTTGAAGGTGTGGAAATTGAACGCTTAGTTCTGAGTCATAGAGGTTTCTCTGACTCAGTGATTAATACTATGTTACAAGTTTGTAAATCTGTCTCTAGAAAGATTTATTATAGAGTTTGGAAGACTTACATTTCATGGTGTTCTTCTCATAAATTCTCCTGGCATTCTTTTAGAATTCCTAGAATTTTACAGTTCCTTCAGGGTGGTTTGGATAAGGGTTTGTCTGCAAGTTCCTTGAAAGGACAAATCTCCGCTCTTTCTGTTTTATTTCACAGGAAGATTGCTATACTTCCTGATATTCACTGTTTTGTACAGGCTTTAGTTCGTATTAAGCCTGTCATTAAATCAATTTCTCCTCCTTGGAGTCTTAATTTGGTTCTGAAGGCGTTACAGGCTCCTCCTTTTGAGCCTATGAATTCTTTGGACATTAAACTACTTTCTTGGAAAGTGTTGTTCCTTTTGGCTATCTCTTCTGCTAGAAGAGTTTCTGAGCTATCTGCTCTTTCTTGTGAGTCTCCTTTTCTGATTTTTCATCAGGATAAGGCAGTTTTGCGGACTTATTTTCAATTTTTACCTAAGGTTGTGAATTCTAACAACATTAGTAGAGAAATTGTTGTCCCTTCCTTATGTCCTAATCCTAAGAATTCTTTGGAGAGATCCTTACATTCTTTGGATGTGGTAAGAGCTTTGAAATATTATGTGGAAGCTACTAAAGATTTCAGGAAGACTTCCAGTCTATTTGTTTTATTTTCTGGTCCTAGGAAAGGTCAGAAGGCTTCTGCTAGTTTTTTGGCTTCTTGGTTGAAACTTTTGATTCAACAAGCTTATTTGGAGTCGGGTCAGGCCCCTCCTCAGAGAATTACAGCTCATTCTACTAGATCAGTTTCAACTTCGTGGGCTTTTAACAATGAAGCTTCAGTTGATCAGATTTGCAAAGCGGCGACTTGGTCCTCTTTGCATACATTTACTAAATTCTACCGTTTTTATGTATTTGCTTCTTCGGAAGCAGTTTTTGGTAGAAAAGTTCTTCAGGCAGCTGTTTCAGTTTGATTCTTCTGCTTTTGATTAAAGTTTTTTTCTTTCGAGATGAAATAAACTTATTTTTGTTTTGGGTTGTGGATTAATTTTTTCAGCGGAATATGGCTGTTTTTATTTTTATTCCCTCCCTCTCTAGTGACTCTTGAGTGGAAGACTCTACATCTTGGGTATTGATATTGTTATGATCTCCTTTCTCTTTAAATCCTTCTGACACCTCCCTTTCCACAACCCTTAAAAGGACCATCTGATCCCTATTTGCTTGCTTGATTATTTTAGTGTAACAGGGAAAGTTAGTTGTTAGGACTCTCCACTGTTATCCTGTTATCCAGCCTTTAGTGATTAAATAAGTCACTTCAACTGTCTCAACATTTATCCTCATTGAGACTTTGTTTCAATTAACATTGCTTCGCATATTCTAAGGACTTTAACATATCAAGAAGATCTGTATTCTGAACTCTCACCTCTCAGCTTACAAACTGCTCTCCGCTCCTGAATAGCAACTCTGTGACGTCATTCAAGCCGACACCAGCTCAGCATATGCAGACAGCGTTCAGACGCCAACCTGTTTACACAAGCTACTGCATCTACAGCCTTTAACCCTGCTTCCTACACAGCTTCAAGGAATACTAACAGCAAACAGTTGGTTTCAACGGAGAAACTTAAAGGATTTATCACCTCTCTAAAACTAAGAACCGGAGGAGTTATCTACAAACCGCAAGTATCAAAAGCCTTGATTAATACTCTATTGCATGTTTGCTTAACTCCACATAAAGACTTTACTTATACAAATACCGGAACAACTCTGTTCGCATAATCAGACTTCATCTCTGCTTAAATTTGAGATTTATTAACTTTGCATACTAACTACAATTTAACCACTTACTGCCTTCTCTGCAGCACCATTTAAAGCTTGTATTTATTTAAGAAGAGCTATTTTACAACTACAGTGAAAGTTAACTGTGAGTTGTGCTTTTATTATTTTGCCTGTTAATTTGGATTAAATACGCTATTTAATCCCTTTCCTTGCTCTTCTGACAATAAGAGTTTTGGATTATTTAAATAGCTACAAATACAACATTTAGTTCATATCATTGTCTGAACTTTATTCATAAATTGCAAAAGACCTGACAGAAAACATAACAGAATAATCAAGCCTGTAAAATAGTCTCAACTGTAACTAAATATGGATCCAGTTGAGATGAGTAATCAAATAACCTCTCTAAATCAAAAGGTTGACTTATTAGCTCAGGGAATGACTGCACTGCAAAATGAGAACAACACTCTCAGGAGGATTATTAATGACTTTCTCACTCAAAAGACAACGGAGTTTCCTGAACCACAAGTTAACCCCCCAGCCACTTTCTCTGGTGACCGCTCTAAATTCAGAGAATTTAAAAATGCTTGTATGCTAATGTTTTCTTTGAAGCCACGTACATACCGAAATGATAAAGTTAAGGTATGTACCACTATCTCATTTCTATCTGGAGAGCCTAGAGCTTGGGCGGATAGATTTTTTGAATCTGACGATCCTATGTTAAACTCCCTGGATACTTTTTTCCAAAACATGGCAGTATTGTATGAAGACATACACAAACAACAGACAGCCGAGAACACTTTACGCTCCCTAAAACAAGGTAAACGGGCTGTAGAAGATTACATTGCTGAATTTCAACTTTGGGCAACGGATTCTGAATGGAATTCAGTCAGTCTAAAAAATCAGTTCCGTTTGGGACTCTCTGAGCATCTAAAGGATGATCTCTCAAAGGTGGATTTCCCTGATACTTTAGAAGGTTTATTTAAATTATGCATAACAATGGATCGCCGTTACAGAGAGAGAAAACAAGAGAGAGTACATAGTGATTCAAGTTTGAGAAAACATTATCCCTCAACCCCTGAAAGGTCTACCAGTTCATCTGTTCCTATGGAGATAGGAGTTATTAGGGGACCTCTGACCAGTGAAGAAAAACTGAGAAGACGTATAGGAAGATTATGCATGTACTGTGCAAATAAAGACCACGATGTATCAACCTGTCCTCAACTTAATCGTCCAAAGAAGGGTAAGATATTACTTATGACTATTAAACCTCCCATCAAAGAGTATACTCATCTCTCATTAAATTTGTCGTTACAGTGGGATCAACATCAGTTCCAGGAAGTGGCCATAATTGATTCCGGGGCTTATGGAACATTTATTGATCAAGCATTGGTGTCACTTAATAAAATTCCTTGTGTGCAAAAAACCACTCCGTTGTTTGTGCGTGTTGTTGATGGGTCACATTTCCTCAAAGGTCCAATTACACACCAGACCATACCCTTACTCACTATCACCAACACTGGACACAAGGAATACATTACATATGACATCATCCCTAGTTCAGTTCACCCAGTTATACTCGGGTATCCCTGGCTTAAAAAACATAATCCCACCAT
Organism: Bombina bombina; assembly: GCF_027579735.1. Lineage (NCBI taxonomy): Eukaryota > Metazoa > Chordata > Amphibia > Anura > Bombinatoridae > Bombina > Bombina bombina. The sequence continues at coordinate 232,656,730 of NC_069499.1, forward strand.
AAACTGGTCTACCAATCAGATCATTTTTAATTCTAAATTCTGTACTGATACTTGTCACCCATATATAACCATTAATCATTTAGACCTCCTTCTTCCAAATGAGTATAAGGATTTCTCAGACGTTTTTAACCTCAAAAAAGCTGAAGTATTACCTCCACACAGAGAGTTTGATTGTCCGATTGACACGAAACCCGGGGCGGTATTACCTACAAACCGTATTTTTCCACTTTCACAAAAGGAATTACAACACCTTCGAGAATACCTCGATGAAAATTTACGCAAAGGTTTTATATCACCCTCATCATCTCCAACAGCTTCAGCCATATTTTTTGTAACAAATAAGGACGGGACTTTACGTCCTATTATTGATTATCGAGCATTAAATGCAGTCACTATCAAAAATCGTTACCCATTACCACTGATACCAGAATTACTTGAAAGATTGAATGGTGCCAATATCTTTACCAAACTCGACCTTAAGGGTGCTTATAATCTCATCCGCATAAAATCAGGTCATGAATGGAAAACTGCTTTCAAGACAAGGTATGGCTTATACCAATATAATGTTATGCCATTTGGTTTAACTAACGCACCCGCAACGTTTCAATATTTCATTAACGAAATATTCAAAGACCTCATGGACGTCTGTGTGGTAGTGTATCTCGATGATATTCTCATCTATTCACGGGATATCAAGGAACATGTGAGGCATGTTCGATGGGTCCTTTCAACCTTACGTGAACATCACCTATATGCAAAAATGGAAAAATGTGAATTCCATAAACACACCATAAAATTTCTTGGCTATATAATCACACCATCTGGGATATCAATGGATCCGGAAAAAGTCAATGCAATCCTTCATTGGCCAACTCCTCATACTACTAAATCTCTACAGAGATTTTTAGGATTCTCTAACTTTTATAGGAAATTTATATCAGATTACTCAGCTATAGTACAACCTCTAACTAGACTAACAGGTAAACAAAAGTTCAAATGGGATGAAGACGCAGAAAATGCTCTTCAACTCCTAAAGGAGAAGTTCATCAATGCTCCTATTTTAAGATTACCTGACCCTACTCGGTCTTTTACATTGGAGGTGGATGCTTCTAATGTAGCAATAGGGGCTATACTATCTCAACAAGATGAAGAATCAAAAGAGTTACATCCTGTGGCATTCCATTCCAGGCTATTAAATTCAGCTGAAAAGAATTACTCAATAGGCGATAAGGAGCTATTGGCAATTAAATCATCATTGGAGCATTGGCGTCATCTTTTAGAAGGCACCTCAACTCCATTTACAATTTACACAGACCATCGTAATCTTCAATATCTAAAAAGAAATAAGACATTATCATCTCGTCAAGTACGATGGGCTCTCTTTTTGGACCGTTTTAATTTTCTCTTACAATACAGACCCGGAAAAAACAATACAAAAGCAGATGCTCTCTCCAGATCTCTTCAAGCTCCAACAGAAGAAGAAGAGAAACTTAGTATTATTCCTCCACATAAAATCCTCGGAATAATATCTACTCTTCAGAGTGAAATTTTATCAAGTCAACAAAAGGATCTTTCTATTCCTGAAGTATGTCATAAAGATCCTGAAACTGGACTCTTCACTTTTAATAATTTAATATATATACCAACTGATTTAAGAAAACAGATTATGCAGCAGTATCATGATTCACCCCTTTCTGGGCACCCAGGAATAAATAAAACTTATGATCTAATAAAACGATACTTTTGGTGGCCTAGATTAAAAGAAGATCTTCTATTATACATATCTCATTGTCGGATTTGTTCCATGAAAAAGAAGGTTCACTATAAGCCATTCGGGTTACTTAGCCCACTACCCATACCCGATAGGCCATGGTCAATCGTCGGTATGGATTTCATAGTGGAACTTCCTCCATCAAATGGTTACACAGCCATTTTGGTGGTCGTAGACCACTTGACCAAATTGGCTCACTTTATACCCCTAAAACAAACACCATCTGCTCCAACTACTGCTAAGTTATTCCTCTCTCATATCGTAAAACTTCATGGACTACCTACTTCCATAGTAAGTGATCGAGGATCACAATTTACTTCAAAATTCTGGAGAAATTTATGCATTCAATTAAAGATCTCTCCTAAATATTCCACGGCATTTCATCCCCAGACAAATGGGTTGACTGAGAGACTTAATCAAACTCTCGAACAATATCTCCGGTGTTACATCTCTACACAACAAGATGATTGGGCAGATTGGCTCTCGATGGCAGAATTTGCCTACAATAACTCAGTCAACAGTTCAACTGGTTTCTCCCCCTTTTATGCCACCTATGGGTATCATCCATCTAGTTTCCCGAAGATGGGTTTCAGTTCGAATTCTCCTTCAGCTCTGGACTACTCAATTAAATTGAGAGACAACTTTGTTACCATACAAAAACATCTACAGAATGCAAAGGAGACCCAAAAGATCTACTATAACAGGAAGCATGCTTTGCCACCCTCGTATAAAGTGGGGGATTTGGTTTGGTTGTCAACCAAAAATATCAAATTGAAGGTCCCCTGCAAGAAACTAGCATCCCAGTTCCTTGGTCCCTTCCCTATCACAAGGGTCATAAATGAGAATGCTGTTGTTTTGAAGTTACCTACCTCTCTAGCCATCCACCCATCTTTCCACGTCTCTCTTTTGAAACCATTTAAGGGGGATGCAGGTTCTCTGGACGCTGATGTTCCTGACAGTACTTCATTAATAGAAGCAGAGGATGAGTATGAAATTGGTCGTATTCTGGATTCTAGAGTTCGTAATCGAATCCTTGAATATCTGGTACACTGGAAGGGTTACGCTTCATCTGAGGATTCGTGGGTTCCTGTGTCTGATGTGAATGCTCCACGTCTATTGGCTGCGTTTCATTCTCGACATCCCCTGAAGCCTGGTCCAGGACTCCCTGTGATGCGATCTTGAACGGGGGGATCTGTTATGATCTCCTTTCTCTTTAAATCCTTCTGACACCTCCCTTTCCACAACCCTTAAAAGGACCATCTGATCCCTATTTGCTTGCTTGATTATTTTAGTGTAACAGGGAAAGTTAGTTGTTAGGACTCTCCACTGTTATCCTGTTATCCAGCCTTTAGTGATTAAATAAGTCACTTCAACTGTCTCAACATTTATCCTCATTGAGACTTTGTTTCAATTAACATTGCTTCGCATATTCTAAGGACTTTAACATATCAAGAAGATCTGTATTCTGAACTCTCACCTCTCAGCTTACAAACTGCTCTCCGCTCCTGAATAGCAACTCTGTGACGTCATTCAAGCCGACACCAGCTCAGCATATGCAGACAGCGTTCAGACGCCAACCTGTTTACACAAGCTACTGCATCTACAGCCTTTAACCCTGCTTCCTACACAGCTTCAAGGAATACTAACAGCAAACAGTTGGTTTCAACGGAGAAACTTAAAGGATTTATCACCTCTCTAAAACTAAGAACCGGAGGAGTTATCTACAAACCGCAAGTATCAAAAGCCTTGATTAATACTCTATTGCATGTTTGCTTAACTCCACATAAAGACTTTACTTATACAAATACCGGAACAACTCTGTTCGCATAATCAGACTTCATCTCTGCTTAAATTTGAGATTTATTAACTTTGCATACTAACTACAATTTAACCACTTACTGCCTTCTCTGCAGCACCATTTAAAGCTTGTATTTATTTAAGAAGAGCTATTTTACAACTACAGTGAAAGTTAACTGTGAGTTGTGCTTTTATTATTTTGCCTGTTAATTTGGATTAAATACGCTATTTAATCCCTTTCCTTGCTCTTCTGACAATAAGAGTTTTGGATTATTTAAATAGCTACAAATACAACATTTAGTTCATATCATTGTCTGAACTTTATTCATAAATTGCAAAAGACCTGACAGAAAACATAACAGATATCCCATATGTCACTAGCTCATGGACTCTTGCCAATTACATGAAAGAAAACATAATTTATGTAAGAACTTACCTGATAAATTAATTTCTTTCATGTAATTAGCAAGAGTCCATGAGCTAGTGACGTATGGGATATACATTCCTACCAGGAGGGGCAAAGTTTCCCAAACCTCAAAATGCCTATAAATACACCCCTCACCACACCCACAATTCAGTTTTACAAACTTTGCCTCCTATGGAGGTGGTGAAGTAAGTTTGTGCTAGATTCTACGTTGATATGCGCTCCGCAGCAAGTTGGAGCCCGGTTTTCCTCTCAGCGTGCAGTGAATGTCAGAGGGATGTGAGGAGAGTATTGCCTATTTGAATGCAGTGATCTCCTTCTACGGGGTCTATTTCATAGGTTCTCTGTTATCGGTCGTAGAGATTCATCTCTTACCTCCCTTTTCAGATCGACGATATACTCTTATTTATATACCATTACCTCTGCTGATTCTCGTTTCAGTACTGGTTTGGCTTTCTACAAACATGTAGATGAGTGTCCTGGGGTAAGTAAATCTTATTTTCTGTGACACTCTAAGCTATGGTTGGGCACTTTGTTTATAAAGTTCTAAATATATGTATTCAAACATTTATTTGCCTTGACTCAGAATGTTCAACATTCCTTATTTTCAGACAGTCAGTTTCATATTTGGGATAATGCATTTGAATTAATCATTTTTTCTTACCTTCAAAAATTTGACTCTTTTTTCCCTGTGGGCTGTTAGGCTCGCGGGGGCTGAAAATGCTTCATTTTATTGCGTCATTCTTGGCGCAGACTTTTTTGGCGCAAAAAATCTTTTCCGTTTCTGGCGTCATACGTGTCGCCGGAAGTTGCGTCATTTTTTTACGTTATTTTGCGCCAAAAATGTCGGCGTTCCGGAAGTGGCGTCATTTTTGGCGCCAAAAGCATTTAGGCGCCAAATAATGTGGGCGTCTTATTTGGCGCTAAAAAAATATGGGCGTCGCTTTTGTCTCCACATTATTTAAGTCTCATTTTTCATTGCTTCTGGTTGCTAGAAGCTTGTTCTTTGGCATTTTTTCCCATTCTTGAAACTGTCATTTAAGGAATTTGATCAATTTTGCTTTATATGTTGTTTTTTCTCTTACATATTGCAAGATGTCTCACGTTGCATCTGAGTCAGAAGATACTTCAGGAAAATCGCTGTCTAGTGCTGGACCTACCAAAGCTAAGTGTATCTGCTGTAAACTTTTGGTAGCTATTCCTCCGGCTGTTGTTTGTATTAATTGTCATGACAAACTTGTTAATGCAGATAATATTTCCTTTAGTAAAGTACCATTGCCTGTTGCAGTTCCTTCAACATCTAAGGTGCAGAATGTTCCTGATAACATAACAGATTTTGTTTCTGAATCCATCAAGAAGGCTATGTCTGTTATTTCTCCTTCTAGTAAACATAAAAAATCTTTTAAAACTTCTCTCTCTACAGATGAATTTTTAAATGAACATCATCATTTTGATTCTGATGATTCTTCTGGTTCAGAGGATTCTGTCTCAGAGATTGATGCTGATAAATCTTCATATTTATTTAAAATGGAATTTATTCGTTCTTTACTTAAAGAAGTACTAATTGCTTTAGAAATAGAGGATTCTGGTCCTCTTGATACTAATTCTAAACGTTTAGATAAGGTATTTAAATCTCCTGTGGTTATTCCAGAAGTTTTTCCTGTTCCTAATGCTATTTCTGAAGTAATTTCCAAAGAATGGGATAAATTGGGTAATTCATTTACTCCTTCTAAACGTTTTAAGCAATTATATCCTGTGCCGTCTGACAGATTAGAATTTTGGGACAAAATCCCTAGAGTTGATGGGGCTATTTCTCCAACATAGGTGTGTCCGGTCCACGGCGTCATCCTTACTTGTGGGATATTCTCTTCCCCAACAGGAAATGGCAAAGAGTCCCAGCAAAGCTGGTCACATGATCCCTCCTAGGCTCCGCCCACCCCAGTCATTCTCTTTGCCGTTGCACAGGCAACATCTCCACGGAGATGGTTAAGAGTTTTTTTGGTGTTTAAATGTAGTTTTTATTCTTCTATCAAGTGTTTGTTATTTTAAAATAGTGCTGGTATGTACTATTTACTCTGAAACAGAAAAAAGATGAAGATTTCTGTTTGTAAGAGGAAGATGATTTTAGCAGAAGTTACTAAAATCTATTGCTGTTTCCACACAGGACTGTTGAGATGAAGTAACTTCAGTTGGGGGAAACAGTTAGCAGACTTTTCTGCTTAAGGTATGACTGGCCATATTTCTAACAAGACCATGTAATGCTGGAAGGCTGTCATTTCCCCTCATGGGGACCGGTAAGCCATTTTCTTAGTTAAATAAAAGAATAAAGGGCTTCAAAAGGGCTTAAAAAACTGGTAGACATTTTTCTGGGCTAAAACGATTGCTTTACTAGGCATATTATGCAGATTCTAACTATTAATGGTTATTATAATCTTGGGGATTGTTTAGAAAAACGGCAGGCACTGTGTTGGACACCTTTTTCAGATGGGGGCCTTTTCTAGTTATAGACAGAGCCTCATTTTCGCGCCACTAATGCGCAGTTGTTTTTGGAGAGCAAGGCATGCAGATGCATGTGTGAGGAGCTAAGAATCACTGAAAAAGCTTATAGAAGGCATCATTTGGTATCGTATTCCCCTCTGGGCTTGGTTGGGTCTCAGCAAAGCATATAGCTGGGACTGTATAGGGGTTAAATGTAAAAACGGCTCCGGTTCCGTTAATTTAAGGGTTAAAGCTCTGAAATTTGGTGTGCAATACTTTTAATGCTTTAAGACACTGTGGTGAAATTTTGGTGAATTTTGAACAATTCCTTCATACTTTTTCACATATTCAGTAATAAAGTGTTTTCAGTTTGAAATTTAAAGTGACAGTAACGGTTTTATTTTAAAACGTTTTTTGTGCTTTGTTGACAAGTTTAAGCCTGTTTAACATGTCTGTACCATCAGATAAGCTATGTTCTATATGTATGAAAGCCAAGGTGTCTCCCCATTTAAATTTATGTGATAATTGTGCCATAGTGTCCAAACAAAGTAAGGACAGTAATGCCACAGATAATGATATTGCCCAAGATGATTCCTCAAATGAGGGGAGTAAACATGATACTACATCATCCCCTTCTGTGTCTACACCAGTTTTGCCCACACAGGAGGCCCCTAGTACATCTAGTGCGCCAATTCTTATTACCATGCAACAATTAACGGCTGTAATGGATAACTCTATAGCAAATATTTTATCCAAAATGCCTACTTATCAGAGAAAGCGCGATTGCTCTGTTTTAAACACTGAAGAGCAAGAGGACGCTGATGATAATTGTTCTGTCATACCCTCACACCAATCTGAAGGGGCCATGAGGGAGGTTTTGTCTGAGGGAGAAATTTCAGATTCAGGAAAGATTTCTCAACAAGCTGAACCTGATGTTGTGACATTTAAATTTAAATTAGAACATCTCCGCGCACTGCTTAAGGAGGTATTATCTACTCTGGATGATTGTGACAATTTGGTCATTCCAGAGAAGTTATGTAAGATGGACAAGTTCCTAGAGGTTCTGGTGCCCCCCGACGCTTTTCCCATACCCAAGCGGGTGGCGGACATAGTAAATAAAGAGTGGGAAAGGCCCGGCATACCTTTTGTTCCCCCCCCTATATTTAAGACATTATTTCCTATAGTCGACCCCAGAAAGGACTTATGGCAGACAGTCCCCAAGGTCGAGGGGGCGGTTTCTACTCTAAACAAACGCACTACTATTCCTATCGAAGATAGTTGTGCTTTCAAAGATCCTATGGATAAAAAATTAGAGGGTTTGCTTAAAAAGATTTTTGTTCAGCAAGGTTACCTTCTACAACCAATTTCATGCATTGTTCCTGTCACTACGGCAGCGTGTTTCTGGTTCGAGGAACTAGAAAAGTCGCTCAATAAAGAATCTTCGTATGAGGAGGTTATGGACAGAGTTCAAGCACTTAAATTGGGTAACTCTTTTATTTTAGATGCCGCTTTGCAATTAGCTAGATTAGCGGCGAAAAATTCAGGGTTTGCTATCGTGGCGCACAGAGCGCTTTGGCTAAAGTCTTGGTCAGCGGATGTGTCTTCCAAGACAAAATTGCTTAACATTCCTTTCAAGGGTAAAACATTATTTGGACCTGATTTGAAAGAGATTATTTCAGACATCACTGGGGGAAAGGGCCACGCCCTCCCACAGGATAGGTCTTTTAAGGCTAAAAATAAGCCTAATTTTCGTCCCTTTCGCAGAAACGGACCAGCCTCTAATTCTACATCCTCTAAGCAAGAGGGTAATACTTCACAACCCAAACCAGCCTGGAGACCAATGCAAGGCTGGAACAAGGGTAAGCAGGCCAAGAAGCCTACCACTGCTACCAAAACAGCATGAAGGGATGGCCCCCGATCCGGGACCGGATCTGGTGGGGGGCAGACTTTCTCTCTTTGCTCAGGCTTGGGCAAGAGATGTTCAGGATCCTTGGGCGCTAGAAATAGTTTCTCAAGGTTATCTCCTGGAATTCAAGGAACTACCCCCAAGGGGAAGGTTCCACAGGTCTCAATTATCTTCAAACCAAATAAAAAGACAGGCATTCTTACATTGTGTAGAAGACCTGTTAAAAATGGGAGTGATTCATCCAGTTCCAATAAGAGAACAAGGGATGGGTTTTTATTCCAACCTGTTCATAGTTCCCAAAAAAGAGGGAACATTCAGACCAATTTTGGATCTCAAGATCCTAAACAAATTTCTCAAGGTTCCATCGTTCAAAATGGAAACTATTCGAACGATCCTACCTACTATCCAGGAAAATCAATTTATGACTACCGTGGATTTAAAGGATGCGTACCTACATATTCCTATCCACAAGGAACATCATCAGTTCCTAAGGTTCGCTTTTCTGGACAAGCATTACCAGTTTGTGGCACTTCCATTCGGATTAGCCACTGCTCCAAGGATTTTCACAAAGGTACTAGGGTCCCTTCTAGCGATTCTAAGACCAAGGGGCATTGCAGTAGTACCTTACTTGGACGACATCCTGATTCAAGCGTCGTCTCTGTCAAAAGCAAAGGCTCATACGGACATCGTCCTAGCCTTTCTCAGATCTCACGGATGGAAGGTGAACAAAGAAAAAAGTTCTCTGTCCCCGTCAACAAGAGTTCCCTTCTTGGGAACAATAATAGATTCCTTAGAAATGAGGATTTTTCTGACAGAAAATCAAAAATTCTAAGCTCTTGTCAAGTACTTCATTCTGTTCTTCGTCCTTCCATAGCGCAGTGCATGGAAGTAATAGGATTGATTGTTGCAGCAATGGACATGGTTCCTTTTGCACGAATTCATCTAAGACCATTACAACTGTGCATGCTCAGACAGTGGAATGGGGATTATACAGACTTGTCTCCGATGATTCAAGTAGATCAAAAGACCAGAGATTCACTCCGTTGGTGGCTGACCCTGGACAATCTGTCACAGGGAATGAGCTTCCGCAGACCAGAGTGGGTCATTGTCACGACCGACGCCAGCCTGGTGGGCTGGGGCGCGGTCTGGGAACCCCTGAAAGCTCAGGGTCTATGGTCTCGGGAAGAATCTCTTCTCCCGATAAACATTCTGGAACTGAGAGCGATATTCAATGCTCTCAAAGCTTGGCCTCAACTAGCAAAGGCCAAATTCATAAGGTTTCAATCAGACAACATGACGACTGTTGCATATATCAATCATCAGGTTGGAACAAGGAGTTCCCTGGCGATGGAAGAAGTGACCAAAATAATTCAATGGGCGGAGGATCACTCCTGCCACTTGTCTGCAATCCACATCCCAGGAGTGGAAAATTGGGAAGCGGATTTTCTGAGTCGTCAGACATTCCATCCGGGGGAGTGGGAACTCCATCCGGAAATCTTTGCCCAAATAACTCAATTATGGGGCATTCCAGACATGGATCTGATGGCGTCTCGTCAGAAATTCAAGGTTCCTTGCTACGGGTCCAGATCCAGGGATCCAAAGGCGACTCTAGTAGATGCACTAGTAGCACCTTGGACCTTCAACCTAGCTTATGTATTCCCACCGTTTCCTCTCATTCCCAGGCTGGTAGCCAGGATCATTCAGGAGAGGGCTTCGGTGATCTTGATAGCTCCTGCGTGGCCACGCAGGACTTGGTATGCAGACCTGGTGAATATGTCATCGGCTCCACCATGGAAGCTACCTTTGAGACAGGACCTTCTTGTTCAAGGTCCATTCGAACATCCGAATCTGGTTTCCCTCCAGCTGACGGCTTGGAGATTGAACGCTTGATTTTATCAAAGCGTGGATTTTCAGATTCTGTAATAGATACTCTGATTCAGGCTAGGAAGCCTGTAACTAGAAAAATTTACCATAAAATATGGAAAAAATATACCTGTTGGTGTGAATCCAAAGGATTGCCATGGAACAAGATAAAGATTCCTAAGATTCTATCCTTTCTACAAGAAGGTTTGGAGAAAGGATTATCTGCAAGTTCTCTTAAGGGACAGATTTCTGCTTTATCTGTCTTACTACACAAACGACTGGCAGCTATGCCAGATGTTCAAGCATTTGTTCAGGCTCTGGTTAGGATCAAGCCTGTTTATAGACCTTTGACTCCTCCCTGGAGTTTAAATCTAGTTCTTTCAGTTCTTCAAGGGGTTCCGTTTGAACCCTTACATTCCGTAGATATTAAGTTATTATCTTGGAAAGTTTTGTTTTTGGTTGCAATTTCTTCTGCTAGAAGAGTTTCAGAGTTATCTGCTCTGCAGTGTTCTCCGCCCTATCTGGTGTTCCATGCAGATAAGGTGGTTTTGCGTACTAAGCCTGGTTTTCTTCCGAAAGTTGTTTCCAACAAAAATATTAACCAGGAGATAGTTGTACCACCTTTGTGTCCGAATCCAGTTTCAAAGAAGGAACGTTTGTTACACAATTTGGACGTAGTCCGTGCTCTAAAATTCTATTTAGAGGCTACCAAAGATTTCAGACAAACATCTTCCTTGTTTGTTGTTTATTCTGGTAAAAGGAGAGGTCAAAAAGCGACTTCTACCTCTCTTTCCTTTTGGCTTAAAAGCATTATCCGATTGGCTTATGAGACTGCCGGACGGCAGCCTCCTGAAAGAATCACAGCTCACTCCACTAGGGCTGTGGCTTCCACATGGGCCTTCAAGAACGAGGCTTCTGTTGACCAGATATGTAAGGCAGCGACTTGGTCTTCACTGCACACTTTTGCCAAATTTTACAAATTTGATACTTTTGCTTCTTCGGAGGCTATTTTTGGGAGAAAGGTTTTGCAAGCCGTGGTGCCTTCCATTTAGGTGACCTGATTTGCTCCCTCCCTTCATCCGTGTCCTAAAGCTTTGGTATTGGTTCCCACAAGTAAGGATGACGCCGTGGACCGGACACACCTATGTTGGAGAAAACAGAATTTATGCTTACCTGATAAATTACTTTCTCCAACGGTGTGTCCGGTCCACGGCCCGCCCTAGTTTTTTAATCGGGTCTGATGAATTATTTTCTCTAACTACAGTCACCACGGTATCATATGGTTTCTCCTATATATATTTCCTCCTGTCCGTCGGTCGAATGACTGGGGTGGGCGGAGCCTAGGAGGGATCATGTGACCAGCTTTGCTGGGACTCTTTGCCATTTCCTGTTGGGGAAGAGAATATCCCACAAGTAAGGATGACGCCGTGGACCGGACACACCGTTGGAGAAAGTAATTTATCAGGTAAGCATAAATTCTGTTTTCTACCCTTGCTAAACGTACTACTATTCCTACGTCAGATGGTACTTCATTTAAGGATCCTTTAGATAGGAAAATTGAATCCTTTCTAAGAAAAGCTTATCTGTGTTCAGGTAATCTTCTTAGACCTGCTATATCATTGGCTGATGTTGCTGCAGCTTCAACTTTTTGGTTGGAAACTTTAGCGCAACAAGTAACAGATCATGATTCTCATAATATTATTATTCTTCTTCAGCATGCTAATAATTTTATCTTTGATGCCATTTTTGATATTATTAGAGTTGATGTCAGGTTTATGTCTCTAGCTATTTTAGCTAGAAGAGCTTTATGGCTTAAGACTTGGAATGCTGATATGGCTTCTAAATCAACTCTACTTACCATTTCTTTCCAGGGTAACAAATTATTTGGTTCTCAGTTGGATTCTATTATCTCAACTGTTACTGGTGGGAAAGGAACTTTTTTACCACAGGATAAAAAATCTAAGTTAAAAACAGGGCTAATAATCGTTTTCGTTCCTTTCGTTTCAACAAAGAACAAAAGCCTGATCCTTCATCCTCAGGAGCAGTTTCAGTTTGGAAACCATCTCCAGTCTGGAATAAATCCAAGCCTGCTAGAAAGGCAAAGCCTGCTTCTAAGTCCACATGAAGGTGCGGCCCTCATTCCAGCTCAGCTGGTAGGGGGCAGGTTACGTTTTTTCAAAGAAATTTGGTTCAATTCTGTTCACAATCTTTGGATTCAGAATATTGTTTCAGAAGGGTACAGAATTGGTTTCAAGATGAGACCTCCTGCAAAGAGATTTTTTCTTTCCCGTGTCCCAGTAAATCCAGTGAAAGCTCAAGCATTTCTGAATTGTGTTTCAGATCTAGAGTTGGCTGGAGTAATTATGCCAGTTCCAGTTCCGGAACAGGGGATGGGGTTTTATTCAAATCTCTTCATTGTACCAAAGAAGGAGAATTCCTTCAGACCAGTTCTGGATCTAAAAATATTGAATCGTTATGTAAGGATACCTACGTTCAAAATGGTAACTGTAAGGACTATCTTGCCTTTTGTTCAGCAAGGGCATTATATGTCCACGATAGATTTACAGGATGCATATCTGCATATTCCGATTCATCCAGATCATTATCAGTTCCTGAGATTCTCTTTTCTGGACAAGCATTACCAGTTTGTGGCTCTGCCGTTTGGCCTAGCTACAGCTCCAAGAATTTTTACAAAGGTTATCGGTGCCCTTCTGTCTGTAATCAGAGAACAGGGTATTGTGGTATTTCCTTATTTGGACGATATCTTGGTACTTGCTCAGTCTTTACATTTAGCAGAATCTCATACGAATCGACTTGTGTTGTTTCTTCAAGATCATGGTTGGAGGATCAATTTACCAAAAAGTTCATTGATTCCTCAGACAAGGGTGACCTTTCTGGTTTTCCAGATAGATTCAGTGTCCATGACTCTGTCTTTAACAGACAAGAGACGTCTAAAATTGATTTCAGCTTGTCGAAACCTTCAGTCACAATCATTCCCTTCGGTAGCCTTATGCATGGAAATTCTAGGTCTTATGACTGCTGCATCGGACGCGATCCCCTTTGCTCGTTTTCACATGCGACCTCTAAAGCTCTGTATGCTGAATCAATGGTGCAAGGATTACACAAAGATATCTCAAATAATATCTTTAAAACCGATTGTACGACACTCTCTAACGTGGTGGACAGATCACCATCGTTTAATTCAGGGGGCTTCTTTTGTGCTTCCGACCTGGACTGTAATTTCAACAGATGCAAGTCTCACGGGTTGGGGAGCTGTGTGGGGATCTCTGACGGCACAAGGAGTTTGGGAATCTCAGGAGGTGAGATTACTGATCAATATTTTGGAACTCCGTGCAATTTTCAGAGCTCTTCAGTCTTGGCCTCTTCTGAAAAGAGAATCGTTCATTTGTTTTCAGACAGACAATGTCACAACTGTGGCATACATCAATCATCAAGGAGGGACTCACAGTCCTCTGGCTATGAAAGAAGTATCTCAAATTCTGGTTTGGGCGGAATCCAGCTCCTGTCTAATCTCTGCGGTTCATATCCCAGGTATAGACAATTGTGAAGCGGATTATCTCAGTCGCCAAACGTTGCATCCGGGTGAATGGTCTCTTCACCCAGAGGTATTTCTTCAGATTGTTCAAATGTGGGAACTTCCAGAAATAGATCTGATGGCGTCTCATCTAAACAAGAAACTTCCCAGGTATCTGTCCAGATCCCGGGATCCTCAGGCGGAGGCAGTGGATGCATTATCACTTCCTTGGAAGTATTATCCTGCCTATATCTTTCCGCCTCTAGTTCTTCTTCCAAGAGTAATCACCAAGATTCTGAAGGAATGCTCGTTTGTTCTGCTGGTAGCTCCGGCATGGCCTCACAGGTTTTGGTATGCGGATCTGGTCCGGATGGCCTCTTGCCAACCGTGGACTCTTCCGTTAAGACCAGACCTTCTGTCGCAAGGTCCTTTTTTCCATCAGGATCTGAAATCCTTAAATTTAAAGGTATGGAGATTGAACGCTTGATTCTTGGTCAAAGAGGTTTCTCTGACTCTGTGATTAATACTATGTTACAGGCGCGTAAATCTGTATCTAGAGAGATATATTATAGAGTCTGGAAGACTTATATTTCTTGGTGTCTTTCTCATCATTTTTCTTGGCATTCTTTTAGAATTCCAAGAATTTTACAGTTTCTTCAGGATGGTTTAGATAAGGGTTTGTCCGCAAGTTCCTTGAAAGGTCAAATCTCTGCTCTTTCTGTTCTTTTTCACAGAAAGATTGCTATTCTTCCTGATATTCATTGTTTTGTACAAGCTTTGGTTCGTATAAAACCTGTCATTAAGTCAATTTCTCCTCCTTGGAGTTTGAATTTGGTTCTGGGGGCTCTTCAAGCTCCTCCGTTTGAACCTATGCATTCATTGGACATTAAATTACTTTCTTGGAAAGTGTTGTTCCTTTTGGCAATCTCTTCTGCCAGAAGAGTTTCTGAATTATCTGCTCTTTCTTGTGAGTCTCCTTTTCTGATTTTTCATCAGGATAAGGCGGTGTTGCGAACTTCTTTTGATTTTTTTACCTAAAGTTGTGAATTCCAACAACATTAGTAGAGAAATTGTGGTTCCTTCATTATGTCCTAATCCTAAGAATTCTAAGGAGAAATCATTGCATTCTTTGGATGTTGTTAGAGCTTTGAAATATTATGTTGAAGCTACTAAGTCTTTCCGTAAGACTTCTAGTCTATTTGTTATCTTTTCCGGTTCTAGAAAAGGCCAGAAAGCTTCTGCCATTTCTTTGGCATCTTGGTTGAAATCTTTAATTCATCTTGCCTATGTTGAGTCGGGTAAAACTCCGCCTCAAAGGATTACAGCTCATTCTACTAGGTCAGTTTCTACTTCCTGGGCGTTTAGGAATGAAGCTTCGATTGATCAGATTTGCAAAGCAGCAACTTGGTCCTCTTTGCATACTTTTACTAAATTCTACCATTTTGATGTATTTTCTTCTTCTGAAGCAGTTTTTGGTAGAAAAGTACTTCAGGCAGCGGTTTCAGTTTGAATCTTCTGCTTATGTTTTTCATTAAACTTTATTTTGGGTGTGGATTATTTTCAGCAGGAATTGGCTGTCTTTATTTTATCCCTCCCTCTCTAGTGACTCTTGTGTGGAAAGATCCACATCTTGGGTAATCATTATCCCATACGTCACTATCTCATGGACTCTTGCTAATTACATGAAAGAAAACATAATTTATGTAAGAACTTACCTGATAAATTCATTTCTTTCATATTAGCAAGAGTCCATGAGGCCCGCCCTTTTTTTGTGGTGGTTATGATTTTTGTATAAAGCACAATTATTCCAATTCCTTATTTTATATGCTTTTGCACTTTTTTATCACCCCACTTCTTGGCTATTCGTTAAACTGAATTGTGGGTGTGGTGAGGGGTGTATTTATAGGCATTTTGAGGTTTGGGAAACTTTGCCCCTCCTGGTAGGAATGTATATCCCATATGTCACTAGCTCATGGACTCTTGCTAATATGAAAGAAATTAATTTATCAGGTAAGTTCTTACATAAATTATGTTTTCTTTCATATTGGCAAGAGTCCATGAGGCCCACCCTTTTTATGGTGGTTATGTTTTTTTGTATAAAGCACAATTATTTCCAAATTTCCTTTGTTGATGCTTTCTACTCCTTTCTTTATCACCCCACTGCTTGGCTATTTGTTAAACTGAATTGTGGGTGTGGTGAGGGGTGTATTTATAGGCATTTTGAGGGTTGGGAAACTTTGCCCCTCCTGGTAGGATTGTATATCCCATATGTCACTAGCTCATGGACTCTTGCCAATATGAAAGAAATGAATTTATCAGGTAAGTTCTTACATAAATTATGTTTTTTGCCTTAAACCACTGGGTTAGAACATCTAATCATGCTTTTTTTTTTTTTTTTTTTTTTTTAAAATAATCATGTTTTTATTGAGGTAATGTGCTGAATGAACACACATACAATCAAGAATTTTATAGGCAGTATTGAAAAAAGCAAATATTCAAATAAATACACGTTAACAGAAAAAAGAACTATGAAAAATCATAATATAACTTGTCAACTTATAATAGTCTGATACCTCCAATTGTATTATTTTTTTCCGACAGATGTGACTGAAACTTCTATTTATCTCTATAAGGTTCTCCTGATGAGATTTAAGGGCCACTCTTTGACCCATCGTCACTTGAATGAGTTATAGGGGGGAGGCTAGTAAGTATACTGGGCCACTTTTGGGCTTATTAATTATAGTAATAGGGAAGGTCAAAGCAGAAAAAATAACTTTAATATTCTTTAAAACGGGAGGAGCTCTTACATGTTACATACGAGTCTGAGGTTCATGATAGCAGTAAATAATCAAAATGAATATCAAAGTTTAGAGAGTAGAGTGCACTGAAACACAGCAATGTTAAATGTGGCAACAAGAAGAACCATCTGTAAAACATGTTTAAAATTAATAAAAGCATAAAGATATGGAGGGTTCCAGAAAATTGTGGCTTATCCTTAGTGGCATCCTATGTATTACTAGTTTGAATAAAAATATAATGTTAATTAGGAATACTAAAAACTAGGATACTGATGTCAGATAGGATGTGGTAGTATGAAGTTATTTGGTTAAATATATATCTAACGTGTAGAACCAGGCAGAGTCCCAGCACAAAGCTTATATAACTACAGTGATATCTACCCATAAAATTAGATGGGGAAATATCCCAAATTTACACAGTATCAAAAAAATGTTTTTTTCTTTTTAAAGACACGATGAGTCCACGGATCATCTTCATTACTTTTGAGATATTCACCTCCTGTCAGAAGGAGGAGGCAAAGAGCACCACAGCAGAGCTGTTAAATAGCTCCTCCCTTCCCTCCCACCCCAGTCATTCTCTTTGCCTACGTTAGTGCTAGGAAGAGGTAACGTTAGATGTTAGAAAATATTCTTCAATCAAGAGTTTATTATTTTTGAAGTAGTGCAAGATTGTGCTGCTTTGTTCTAGGGTGTAGCCGTAGTCCATATCAGTCTCTTCAGAATAGCTTTTGGTGGCTTCTGAGCAATAGGAACTGGTGGGACATAATTCTCACTGCGCCTCCTATATATTTATGCTGCCCTTATCCTGATGACCTAAGCACCCTTAACTCAGGCTTTATCATTTTCCACAGGGCTATAGGAGGGAGAGGACCTCTTAAACCTGCTGGACTGTCCTGCTGTCGGACAGTATTTAAAGGGACACTGGACCCAATTTTTTTATTTCGTGATTCAGATAGAGCAGGCAATTTTAAGCAACTTTCTAATTTATACCTATTATCAATTTTTCTTCGTTCTTGCTTTCTATATTTGAAAAAGATGGCCTCTAAGCTATTTTTTGGTTCAGACCTCTGGACAAAACTTTTTTATTGGTGGATTAATTTATCCACCAATCAGCACCGACAACCCAGGTTGTTCACAAAAAATGGGCCGGCATTTAAACTTACATTCTTGCATTTCAAATAAAGATACCAAGAGAATAAAGTAAAATTGATAATAGGAGTAAATTAGAAAGTTGCTTAAAATGTCATGCTCTATCTGAATCACGAAAGAAAAAATTTGGGTTCAGTGTCCCTTTAAGGTAAGTGCTAACTTTGTTTATTCTGGGAAAAAATAAACTCAGAGCAAAGTGGACACTTTAATTTTATCTCTGGATATCACATAGGGCTCAGACAAGGGGCTCCTTATATTGGGACATCAATCTCTCTTAATTGGAGGGTATTGGAAAGACAGCCGTAAGTACAGGCACTGGGGCTGGGAGTTGAGCTCAATTTTCGTTTTTGGTGGTTTCTTTCCCTAACGGCTTATGTAAAGCATTTAAGCCGATCGGGTAATGAGTTTTTGACTGTAACGCCCACGATGGGTGGGGCTATCAGTTTGCGCGCTTCCTAAGTTAACTGCGCAGTATTCAGCCGTTCTATCTTTGCATTGACGTCTGCACATTGTGGCACTAAAACCGCATGGTTTCCTAATTCATTAAGCAAGCGGTTATTGCGCTATTGTGGTCCTGAACATCCGGATCGTTCCATATCTAAAAAGGTTGAGACCAGGGAGTGAGTCCGTTTAGCAGGTAGGCGCCTCAGCAGAGTTGCTGAGGTGTGTGTCTGAATTTTGCTTTGTTTAGCTGATGGGATACGTTTTTTTCCTAATGCAGTAAAAAAGTTGGCTTTTAAAATTTAAAGACACTGTAACAGAAGTTTTTTTTTTTTTATTTCTCCAACATAGGTGTGTCCGGTCCACGGCGTCATCCTTACTTGTGGGATATTCTCTTCCCCAACAGGAAATGGCAAAGAGCCCAGCAAAGCTGGTCACATGATCCCTCCTAGGCTCCGCCTACCCCAGTCATTCTCTTTGCCGTTGTACAGGCAACATCTCCACGGAGATGGCTTAGAGTTTTTTAGTGTTTAACTGTAGTTTTTATTATTCAATCAAGAGTTTGTTATTTTGAAATAGTGCTGGTATGTACTATTTACTCAGAAACAGAAAAGAGATGAAGATTTCTGTTTGTATGAGGAAAATGATTTTAGCAACCGTCACTAAAATCCATGGCTGTTCCACACAGGACTGTTGAGAGCAATTAACTTCAGTTGGGGGAACAGTGTGCAGTCTCTTGCTGCTTGAGGTATGACACATTCTAACAAGACGATGTAATGCTGGAAGCTGTCATTTTCCCTATGGGATCCGGTAAGCCATGTTTATTCAGCAAGTAAATAAGGGCTTCACAAGGGCTTATTAAGACTGTAGACTTTTTCTGGGCTAAATCGATTCATTATTAACACATATTTAGCCTTGAGGAATCATTTTATCTGGGTATTTTGATATAATAATATCGGCAGGCACTGTATTAGACACCTTATTCTTTAGGGGCTTTCCCAAAGCATAAGCAGAGCCTCATTTTCGCGCCGGTGTTGCGCACTTGTTTTTGAGAGGCATGGCATGCAGTCGCATGTGAGAGGAGCTCTGATACTTAGAAAAGACTTTCTGAAGGCGTCATTTGGTATCGTATTCCCCTTTGGGCTTGGTTGGGTCTCAGCAAAGCAGATACCAGGGACTGTAAAGGGGTTAAAGTTCAAAACGGCTCCGGTTCCGTTATTTTAAGGGTTAAAGCTTCCAAATTTGGTGTGCAATACTTTTAAGGCTTTAAGACACTGTGGTGAAAATTTGGTGAATTTTGAACAATTCCTTCATGTTTTTTCGCAATTGCAGTAATAAAGTGTGTTCAGTTTAAAATTTAAAGTGACAGTAACGGTTTTATTTTAAAACGTTTTTTGTACTTTGTTATCAAGTTTATGCCTGTTTAACATGTCTGAACTACCAGATAGACTGTGTTCTGAATGTGGGGAAGCCAGAATTCCTATTCATTTAAATAAATGTGATTTATGTGATAATGACAATGATGCCCAAGATGATTCCTCAAGTGAGGGGAGTAAGCATGGTACTGCATCATTCCCTCCTTCGTCTACACGAGTCTTGCCCACTCAGGAGGCCCCTAGTACATCTAGCGCGCCAATACTCCTTACTATGCAACAATTAACGGCTGTAATGGATAATTCTGTCAAAAACATTTTAGCCAAAATGAACACTTATCAGCGTAAGCGCGGCTGCTCTGTTTTAGATACTGAAGAGCATGACGACGCTGATAATAATATTTCCGAAGGGCCCCTAACCCAGTCTGATGGGGCCAGGGAGGTTTTGTCTGAGGGAGAAATTACTGATTCAGGGAACATTTCTCAACAGGCTGAACCTGATGTGATTGCATTTAAATTTAAGTTGGAACATCTCCGCATTCTGCTTAAGGAGGTATTATCCACTTTGGATGATTGTGACAAGTTGGTCATCCCAGAGAAACTATGTAAAATGGACAAGTTCCTAGAGGTGCCGGGGCTCCCAGAAGCTTTTCCTATACCCAAGCGGGTGGCGGACATTGTTAACAAGGAATGGGAAAGGCCCGGTATTCCTTTCGTCCCTCCCCCCATATTTAAAAAATTGTTTCCTATGGTCGACCCCAGAAAGGACTTATGGCAGACAGTCCCCAAGGTCGAGGGAGCGGTTTCCACTTTAAACAAACGCACTACTATACCCATAGAGGATAGTTGTGCTTTCAAAGATCCTATGGATAAAAAATTAGAAGGTTTGCTTAAAAAGATGTTTGTTCAGCAAGGTTACCTTCTACAACCAATTTCATGCATTGTCCCTGTCGCTACAGCCGCATGTTTCTGGTTCGATGATCTGATAAAGGCGGTCGATAGTGAATCTCCTCCTTTTGAGGAGATTATGGACAGAATCAATGCTCTCAAATTGGCTAATTCTTTCACCCTAGACGCCACTTTGCAATTGGCTAGGTTAGCGGCTAAGAATTCTGGGTTTGCTATTGTGGCGCGCAGAGCGCTTTGGTTGAAATCTTGGTCGGCTGATGCGTCTTCCAAGAACAAGCTACTTAACATTCCTTTCAAGGGGAAAACGCTGTTTGGCCCTGACTTGAAAGAGATTATCTCTGATATCACTGGGGGTAAGGGCCACGCCCTTCCTCAGGATCGGCCTTTCAAGGCAAAAAATAAACCTAATTTTCGTCCCTTTCGTAGAAACGGACCAGCCCAAGGTGCTACGTCCTCTAAGCAAGAGGGTAATACTTCTCAAGCCAAGCCAGCTTGGAGACCAATGCAAGGCTGGAACAAGGGAAAGCAGGCCAAGAAACCTGCCACTGCTACCAAGACAGCATTAAATGTTGGCCCCCGATCCGGGACCGGATCTGGTGGGGGGCAGACTCTCTCTCTTCGCTCAGGCTTGGGCAAGAGATGTTCTGGATCCTTGGGCGCTAGAAATAGTCTCCCAAGGTTATCTTCTGGAATTCAAGGGACTTCCCCCAAGGGGGAGGTTCCACAGGTCTCAGTTGTCTTCAGACCACATAAAAAGACAGGCATTCTTACATTGTGTAGAAGACCTGTTAAAAATGGGAGTGATTCATCCTGTTCCATTAAGAGAACAAGGGATGGGGTTCTACTCCAATCTGTTCATAGTTCCCAAAAAAGAGGGAACGTTCAGACCAATCTTAGATCTCAAGATCTTAAACAAGTTTCTCAAGGTTCCATCGTTCAAGATGGAAACCATTCGAACTATTCTTCCTTCCATCCAGGAAGGTCAATTCATGACCACGGTGGATTTAAAGGATGCGTATCTACATATTCCTATCCACAAGGAACATCATCGGTTCCTAAGGTTGCATTCCTGGACAAACATTACCAGTTCGTGGCGCTTCCTTTCGGATTAGCCACTGCTCCAAGGATTTTCACAAAAGTACTAGGGTCCCTTCTAGCTGTGCTAAGACCAAGGGGCATTGCTGTAGTACCTTACTTGGACGACATTCTGATTCAAGCGTCGTCCCTTCCTCAAGCAAAGGCTCACACGGACATTGTCCTGGCCTTTCTCAGATCTCACGGATGGAAAGTGAACGTGGAAAAGAGTTCTCTATCCCCGTCAACAAGGGTTCCCTTCTTGGGAACAATAATAGACTCCTTAGAAATGAGGATTTTTCTGACAGAGGCCAGAAAAACAAAACTTCTAGACTCTTGTCGGATACTTCATTCCGTTCCTCTTCCTTCCATAGCTCAGTGCATGGAAGTGATCGGGTTGATGGTAGCGGCAATGGACATAGTTCCTTTTGCGCGCATTCATCTAAGACCATTACAACTGTGCATGCTCAGTCAGTGGAATGGGGACTATACAGACTTGTCTCCGAAGATACAAGTAAATCAGAGGACCAGAGACTCACTCCGTTGGTGGCTGTCCCTGGACAACCTGTCACAAGGGATGACATTCCGCAGACCAGAGTGGGTCATTGTCACGACCGACGCCAGTCTGATGGGCTGGGGCGCGGTCTGGGGATCCCTGAAAGCTCAGGGTCTTTGGTCTCGGGAAGAATCTCTTCTACCGATAAATATTCTGGAACTGAGAGCGATATTCAATGCTCTCAAGGCTTGGCCTCAGCTAGCGAGGGCCAAGTTCATACGGTTTCAATCAGACAACATGACAACTGTTGCGTACATCAACCATCAGGGGGGAACAAGGAGTTCCCTAGCGATGGAAGAAGTGACCAAAATCATTCTATGGGCGGAGTCTCACTCCTGCCACCTGTCCGCTATCCACATCCCAGGAGTGGAAAATTGGGAAGCGGATTTTCTGAGTCGTCAGACATTGCATCCGGGGGAGTGGGAGCTCCATCCGGAAATCTTTGCCCAAGTCACTCAGCTGTGGGGCATTCCAGACATGGATCTGATGGCCTCTCGTCAGAACTTCAAAGTTCCTTGCTACGGGTCCAGATCCAGGGATCCCAAGGCGGCTCTAGTGGATGCACTAGTAGCACCTTGGACCTTCAAACTAGCTTATGTGTTCCCGCCGTTTCCTCTCATCCCCAGGCTGGTAGCCAGGATCAATCAGGAGAGGGCGTCGGTGATCTTGATAGCTCCTGCGTGGCCACGCAGGACTTGGTATGCAGATCTGGTGAATATGTCATCGGCTCCACCTTGGAAGCTACCTTTGAGACGAGACCTTCTTGTTCAGGGTCCGTTCGAACATCCGAACCTGGTTTCACTCCAGCTGACTGCTTGGAGATTGAACGCTTGATCTTATCGAAGCGAGGGTTCTCAGATTCTGTTATCGATACTCTTGTTCACGGCCAGAAAGCCTGTAACTAGAAAGATTTACCACAAAATTTGGAAAAAATATATCTGTTGGTGTGAATCTAAAGGATTCCCTTGGGACAAGGTTAAGATTCCTAGGATTCTATCCTTCCTTCAAGAAGGATTGGAAAAGGGATTATCTGCAAGTTCCCTGAAGGGACAGATTTCTGCCTTGTCGGTGTTACTTCACAAAAAACTGGCTGCTGTGCCAGATGTTCAAGCCTTTGTTCAGGCTCTGGTTAGAATTAAGCCTGTTTACAAACCTTTGACTCCTCCTTGGAGTCTCAATTTAGTTCTTTCAGTTCTTCAGGGGGTTCCGTTTGAACCCTTGCATTCCGTTGATATTAAGTTATTATCTTGGAAAGTTTTGTTTTTAGTTGCAATTTCTTCTGCCAGAAGAGTTTCAGAATTATCTGCTCTGCAGTGTTCTCCTCCTTATCTGGTGTTCCATGCAGATAAGGTGGTTTTACGTACTAAACCTGGTTTTCTTCCAAAAGTTGTTTCTAACAAAAACATTAACCAGGAGATTATCGTACCTTCTCTGTGTCCGAAACCAGTTTCAAAGAAGGAACGTTTGTTGCACAATTTGGATGTTGTTCGCGCTCTAAAATTCTATTTGGATGCTACAAAGGATTTTAGACAAACATCTTCCTTGTTTGTTGTTTATTCCGGTAAAAGGAGAGGTCAAAAAGCAACTTCTACCTCTCTCTCTTTTTGGATTAAAAGCATCATCAGATTGGCTTACGAGACTGCCGGACGGCAGCCTCCCGAAAGAATCACAGCTCATTCCACTAGGGCTGTGGCTTCCACTTGGGCCTTCAAGAACGAGGCTTCTGTTGATCAGATATGTAGGGCAGCGACTTGGTCTTCACTGCACACTTTTACCAAATTTTACAAGTTTGATACTTTTGCTTCTTCTGAGGCTATTTTTGGGAGAAAGGTTTTGCAAGCCGTGGTGCCTTCCATTTAGGTGACCTGATTTGCTCCCTCCCTTCATCCGTGTCCTAAAGCTTTGGTATTGGTTCCCACAAGTAAGGATGACGCCGTGGACCGGACACACCTATGTTGGAGAAAACAGAATTTATGTTTACCTGATAATTTACTTTCTCCAACGGTGTGTCCGGTCCACGGCCCGCCCTGGTTTTTTTAATCAGGTCTGATAATTTATTTTCTTTAACTACAGTCACCACGGTACCATATGGTTTCTCCTATGCAAATATTCCTCCTTAACGTCGGTCGAATGACTGGGGTAGGCGGAGCCTAGGAGGGATCATGTGACCAGCTTTGCTGGGCTCTTTGCCATTTCCTGTTGGGGAAGAGAATATCCCACAAGTAAGGATGACGCCGTGGACCGGACACACCGTTGGAGAAAGTAATTTATCAGGTAAACATAAATTCTGTTTTCGTTGTCTTTTTATTGTCCTTCAGTATGGACATAGGAGCTGTGCAAAATGTTACTTGCTCAATGTGTCTGGATGCCAATGTGGAACCACCAATTCCTTTTTGTCCCTCATGTATTGAGAAGGCTTTAAGTTATAGAGAAAAGATTTTTCATGAACAAAATTTTTCAAAAGCGGATGCTTCAGGAGTCTACGAGATTCACAGTATGCTGCAGCTTTCTCTCCAAGCTTCACAATCTTTAACGCCCGCACAAGCAGTGCCCTGTACTTCTACTCTAGCGCCTGCTGGAGTTCCCTTAAAAGACATAGCTGCGCTTATGTCTTCCACAATTTCTGATGTGTTGTCTGCTTTTCCTATGCTACAAGGCAAACGCAAGAGGAAAGAACCATGCTATCAGTGAGGTGTCTGATGCAATGGTGGCAATCTCAGATGTACCCTCCCAGGGAACTGAGATCTAGGGTATAGAGGTTTTATCGGAAGGCGAAATTTCAGACTCTGAGCTCATTGTCTTTGACTGATTCAGAGGTTGTCTCTTTCAGGTTTAAACTAGAACACCTCCGCCTGTTACTAAGGGAGGTTTTGGTTACTTTAGACGACTGTGATTCCAGAGTAGTGGTTGCTCCTGCGAAGTCAAGTAAATTGGACAGATATTTCGAAGTTCCTTCTTACTCAGACGTTTTCCCAGTTCCTAAGCGAGCTTCAGAGATTGTTTCTAAGGAATGGGATAGACCAGGTATTCCCTTCTTTCCCTCTCCTATTTTCCTATTTTCAAAAAGAGGTTTCCTATAGCTGACGCTGTCAGGGAAGCTTGGCAAATGGTTCCTATGGTGGAGGGGGCTATTTTCACCATAGCCACGCAAACTACTATTCCCATTGAGGATAGTTGTGCTTTTAAAGATCCCATGGACAAGAAGTTGGAGGGTCTACTTAAAAAGATTTATGTTCACCAGGGTCTGCTATTGCAGCCAGCTGCGTGCATTGCCACTGTCACTAGTGCAGCAGCTTATTGGTTTAATGCTCTCTCTGATTCTCTCAAGACTGAGACTTCCTTAGAGGAGATCCAAGATGGGATTAAAGCTCTGAAGTTAGCTAATGCTTTTATTACGAATGCTTCTCTGCAAATTACTAAATTGGCAGCCAAGAGTTCGGGGTTCTCTATCCTAGGCCGCAGAGCCTTATGGTTAAAACCTTGGTCTGCGGACGTGTCATCTAAGTCTAAGCTTCTAGCGATTCCTTACAAGGGGAAGACCTTGTTTGGACCTGACAGAAATTATCTCTGATATCACGGGAGGTAAGGGTCATCTCCTTCCTAAGGATAAGAGAAACAAACAAAAAGGACGACAGAGTAATTTTCGTTCCTTTCGAAATTTCAAGGGAAATTCTTTCTCTTCCTCCTCAAAACCAGAACAATCTAAGCCTACTTGGAGACCCAACCAGTCTTGGAACAAGGGTAAACAATCCAAGAAGCCTGCTGTTTAATCCAAAACAGCATGAAGGGTATGCCCCTGATCCGGGACCGGAACTGGTAGGGTGCAGACTTTCCTCCATTGTTCAGGCTTGGGTTTGGGATGTACAGGATCCCTGGGCAGTAGAAATAGTGTCTCAGGAATACAAACTGGAGTTCAAAAATTTTCCTCCCAGAGGAAGATTTCTTCTTTCAAGATTATCTGCAGACCAGATAAAAAAAAGAGGCATTCTTACATTGTGTAAGAGATCTCTCTTCCCTGCGAGTTATTGTTCCCGTTCCAGTACAGGAATAGGGGCAGGGTTTTTATTCAAA